>NW_015177077.1:135256-198538 GCF_001447785.1 Gekko japonicus | reverse complement strand
CTTTCGACGATGAAGGGGGGGGGTTGTGTGCCCCGGGGGGGGGGGGAGTTGCCTTGAGACTCATAGTTGTTAGTACTTCCACAGAACCATGTGATTCTGAAGAGACTATTCAGCAGGCTAAACATTACAAAAAAACTCCATGAAAACTAACCAAGTGCTACATGCAAACTGTAGTTTAGCCATTAGAGTCAGATTATTACCTCCCATCCCAATTTACATGTGCAATTGTTAACACAAGAAGGCATGCCTAGAAGAAGAAGCCATATATCAGTGATTTGACTATCTAGGATATAAATATTTCTAAATTGCTTACAATCAAGATTCAAAACTCAGCTGAGAGAGCTGAAAGGAGGGGGGAGATGGCAATTAATCAGTACTTCACTTTCCGGGGTCAAAGCTCCAGTGAATAGATTGGAGTAGGAATCTTAAGAGGCCAGCTCAGGAATGCTCTCTTAGTGACTACGGTGGGAGATCCCCAACTTACACATGCCAGCAAATCATTCTTTCCAGTCTAGAAATTATCCCCCAACATCATGTAGGTAGATATGTATGTGTTTCTGGTTACTGTGTAGTGAAGGAAAAGCACTGTACACCTGTGAAGAGTGTATACAACATTCAGAGAAACTATTATTCTTGGCTGCGATCACACACACTAAGTGATCCACTTTCAATGCACTTTCCAACTGGATTTTGCCAGTTCACACAGTAAAATCCAGTTGGAAACTGCATTGAAAGTGGAGCATTTAGTATGTGTGATTGTGGTAGGGTTGCCAAGTGTATCTTCGCCGGGAGCGGGGGGCTCCCGGCTGGCGTCTTGTGCGCGTGCGCTGCATGCACGTCACCCGGAAGTGACGGGAGGACGCCAGGCACGCTGGGGGCGGGGCCATGGCCATACAAGGGAAAACCATAGAGTTTTCCCTTGCATGGCCGTGGCCCCACCCCCAGTGTGCCCTGGCATGCCCGCGTCACTTCCAGGTGACGCGCACGTTGGGGTGGAGTTCCCCAAGGGGCCTGATCCGGCTACGCCAGGGAACGGGCCTCTGGGGTGGGGTTTTCCCTGTCCCCCAGGGGGACTTGGGATCCCTAGATTGCAGCTCTTAGATTTGTTCAGCTGCTCCTGAAGACTTTATTTTTCTGTCGCAAGAGATGATGAGGCTTAAGACTGACCAGATATTACTGCCCCCTTCCTCTGCCATTCTGTATTAAAGTACTCCTTTTCCCTATTGTGAGAGGCCCTGGAGTTCAAATCTACATGTGTGTTATGCCTCTTCAACCCCAGGATACAAGACAGGAGTTTGACAGAGTTAACTTGAGCCCATTTGGCACATGCTCAGAGGCATGCGTTCTTTTACACATGCAAGGTGGCTTGCAATTAATTACTGTAAGCTGCTACCAGGCCGAGTGAAACCAGAGATTCCCTTTTCAGCTCCTGCCCCCACTTGTAATGCACTGCTTGCTCCCTGAGGCAAAATTTCTACTGCAAACGGGAAGCCATCCTAAAGAGTGCAAATCTCAATCCAGTTTGCTGCCCATTGTTCTCACTTATCACTGTAAATATTAAGAATAGAAAGAGGTAAAGACTGTGGGACAAAGCAGATGAGAATTAATTTGGAGATGCTTGAACAGGCAATGAAAAAAGGTAGAGACCTGCTTTTTTTAATAAATAAGAGCTGGAAACTCATGTAGGGTCATCCCCCTGTATGACCTGTGTAGGAACAGGAGTGGAAGAGGCCCTGCAGTTCAGCACAGCTTCTCATTTTTAAAGATTTCTTGGCCACAAACCAAACAGTGGATACAGCAATAGTAATTTACACAGAAAGATAGGAACAAAAATAGAATTTAGATGATCACACCTTAATTGTTTATAGCCTCAAATTAGCTTCTAGCAGTTAATGTCTGGTTGGGGACCTTCAACACTGTGAAATGGTCTCTAAAACACTGGAGGATCAGATGTTTTACCACCAGTCAGCAGCTTTGTTACTAGTAATATAGCCACAGCACTCTAAGCAAATTAAGATGGTGTTTTGACATCTGAAAGCAAATCTGGGTGCACTAATTTAGTAAGCGAAGGATTATGCTGCAGCGCACAAGAGCCTGATTTCTAGGTCCCTTATTAGGCTTATGGTCCCCCACACGAATGGCAGCATCACATCAGAAACACTTTTCCTACTAACTGAACACCCCTGCAACTGTGTTGCAGGCTCCTTTCCCCCTCTGTGTCTTTGACCTCTCCAGATCCCAACCCCATGATTTCCGGTTGTACGCCCCTCCCCTAAAAAATCCCCAGTTTTCTCCCCCCTACCTTATATAAGTGTGTCCTCTTGTTGGTGTGTGTGCATACATGTCTGATTGCTTAGGGAATTAGTTCTTAGGTGCTCAGTGTAGGTTCTTTATATTTTTTATTTATCTTGTATACAATAAAACTGTCTGTGTTTACAATCACTCTCTCACTCTCTTTCATCCTAATTTTATTTTGGGGTATCCCCACTGAGATCCACCCTGGTATACACAGACCTACAAGGTCTTGCACTATTCCTTTCTTGAACCCTTTTAAAGCCAATTTCCCCTTCTCTGGGTCAGTTTGGATAAAAACCTGTAACCTGGAGACTAGTTATAATTCCAGATCTCCAGCTACCACCTATCTCTGGCCCAGTTCTCAATGTGGTAGTAAAATTATGTCTCAGTTGTTCAAACTGCAGGGGAAGGGGAAGTCACCAAAGTGAATGCCCATTCCCCCCAAACATTCCTAACATATAAAACTAAAACCCTGGAGAGGTCCAGTTTAGAACCTGCCTTCCATATCCAGCTGGTGTCTCAAGCAATATATTCCAGAATGAAGCATATAACTTCAGTAAGATCTAGGCCTTTTCAGGAGACAGGTGTGGAAAATAATCCACAACTCCCTTGTGAATCAGAGATGGATAGGGCTGCCAAGTGGGGGCGGGTGGCGGGTAAACCCCTGCTTCGGAGGCCCGATTTTCACCGCTGCGGAATCGGGCCCCGGGGGGAACGCTGCCCCCGAAGCGTAGCGTGGCTGCGTCACCAGAGGTGACGCAACCACGTCAATCACATTGGGGGCATGGCCCCGATCGTCGGAGGGAAAACTCTAATGGTTTTCCCTCCGACGATCGGGGCCACACCTTCAATGTGATTGACGTCGCACATCATTTCCGACGTGCGCGCGCATATCGAAGAACAGCTCCCAGAGCCCAGCGAGGCTCCCCCGCCAGTAAGACATTTTGACTTGGCAACCCTAGAGATGGATGACAGACAATGTTGTCAATAAATTTGAAAGATTTGGCCTTCCACGATCAGGTTCAAGCACACATAAGAGAGGTCACATTTTTATACAGAAAAACAGCTTATTATTCTTTTGGGGAAGCAAGGATCTTCTTCTAGGGACCTTTGATAATGCTGTTCCTCAATTACAATGTATGCTTACCACATTCTCAGTATTCCCTTAGGGGAAATACTAAGGAGAACACTTGGGTATAATTTCCTCTTTAAGATTCAACACTAGGAACTTCAAGGAAGTTTGCTAATCTGGATAATCCAACTTGCTACCTTTTCATTTGCTTTCACTGTCCCTTGAAAAGATCTAATATTCCTCGAAGAGTCATTTTTCCCCCAGCTTAGGAACTACCAAAGTACTGTGTGTAAATTTGGGAAGGCTTGTTATGCCAAAGTTTGAGAACCTTGATGAAGGCCCAGAAGGAGGGGAGGAAACATAGCATTCTGGCTACAGTAACTTCTTATTTTCTGCGGCAGTCAAACCTGGTAAAGCCAATTAAGATGACTTGCTAACTAATGGGCTTCTTTTTTATATGCCTTCAAGAATTTTAAGTGCTTAATGCACTTTTTAATTGCTTAATACGTTTTACCACTGCATGTTGCAAAACTCACAAAATGCTGAACATTTTATAGACATCAGATTAACCAAAAGGGATGAAAAGCAGAGAATACTCTTAAATACATGAACTTAACGGAAAGTCATTGGAGCTGGGATGGGAAGGACTTTTTCTTTCTTTCGAAAATGCACAAGAAAACTGGATCTGAAATATACATCCTAGGGCTACAAAAAACCCCACAAACAAACCAAAATAACAAGGGGGGAGAAAAAACCCTTGGCAGTTTCATTGGAGTTATGTTATAGAAGGTGTTCCATCAAAAAAGAAAAAAAAAGCACCTTTCAAATTTAATGTACAGAGTACATTGTATAATCCCTCAAGTAGTGTATTTGCACATACTTTAATAGTTTAACAGCATTTTGGCACCCTTTTGGCACCTTTTCTTGCTTAGTAACAACTCCTCTATGGGATGAATTTGCAAAGGCGTTGAAAACAAAATAACCTGTAAATTTCAAACATAATCTTCAGGAAACCATCTCAAAAATACAACAAGGTTATAGTTAGCCAGTTAGGAAAATCACTGCTTTGCTATGAGTAATGAACTGTGAAGTTACAAAGAGGAGGGGGGGGGAACACCTGTAAAAAAGAAATCATGCATTATTTTTAAGAGTCAAACTCTGGACTAAATTCAATAAAACATCAAATTCTGGCATTTTGATAGAAATGCTGACATGCATTATCCTAGGATAAAATTAATGCTGAGTCATTAATTTTTATCTAGAGCCTCATGTATACTCTTGGTATCACATGAAGCTCCTATAATTGTGGTAGGGTTGCCAAATGGTACTTACCATTGTGGCGGGGGACTCCAGCCTGGCTCCCGGCGTGTGCGTGCGTGTGCAACTCTATGTTTCCCCCCAAAGGCTGTGGCCCCGCCCCAGCGTGCCCGGCGTCATGATGTCACTTCCCTGTGACGTACACGCGGGGGGGGGGTTTCCCCTGAGGGGGGCCCGATTCCGCCGCGGCGGAAATCAGGCCTCCAAAGCGGGGAGTTCCCCGCCCCCCGGCCTGATTTGGCAGCCCTAAATTGTGGTTTGCCCTCAATTGCTTCAACTGAGGTGAAGGGTTTCCATCTGCAAATGTGGGGCAGAGCTTCCTTCTCCATTAGTGGAAACACCTTTATAGGTGGAGGGAAGAATATTTTTTTACTATTTCTTGAATAAGAGCATGGATGAACAGCTTCATCTCAGCTTGACAAAGAATTTATGAAAGCGTGGAATTTGGGAACATGTATAGAAATAAGATGTCCTGGAAAGTATAACAGCTGAAGAAACAGTGCTGGTCTTAGACTTGGGAGCCTCTATTCAGATCTCCATTCAATCACAAAGTTGTCTGGGTAAGTCTTGGACAAGTTATTCAACTCCAGGCTTGGAGCAAGAATGATGTGCAAATGAAGTAAATACATGTACATGCAACTCAATCAAGTGCTTCTTGCACCTGTGAAATATCCACTGACAGATACAGACCTTCCACATGCACTTTTTTTTTCTAGGCAAGAGATACATAGAGGTGGTTTGCCATTGCCTGCCTCTTGTGTAACAACCCTGGTATTCCCCCGTGGTCTCTCATCCGAGCACTAACCAGGACTGACCCTTCTTAGCTTTTGAGATCTGATGAGATCGGGGTAGACTGGGCTACCATGTCAGAGCGCCTCTAGCACTAGGGCTTTGCTATTCACTGCAGTTCCAAGAATGGTTATGCATGGGCAAGACAAAGACATTAAGATGAGATATAAATCTGTTTGAATGTATAAATTTAGAAACTTCATCACCAGATTCAGAAGTGGGAGATTATTTCCAGCCATGCCTAAGCGTGTGTGTACGAAGGGGGTGGGTGGGTTAGACTTAACTTCTCAAAAGACAGGTCCTTGTCATGCCACAGAGCAAACATTTTGTAAAAGTCAATGGGATTGCACAACAAAGTTACAATAATAACATTGGGAGAAGTGGGGGATCTTATGTTTAAAACTTTTTAAAAATGCACTGGGGCATATGCACGCTGCTGGGCAAATACAAAGACGCTCTTAAGTCTTTCTTTGATCTTCTGTGAAACACTAGTTAAGCTGGAATACTGGTTTGCAGCTGTACTTCTGAGGTGTACTCTCTTTAAACATAACAACAATGCACATCTTTTCTATTCTAAGTAAGCTCCTTTATGCATGAACTAAAATAGAAATTGAAAATAAAACATCACATTTCTTTAATGGGAAAAAGGCCAATGAAAAGAACAAAGGCTGCTCATCTATCAAGGCTGAAATACTATGCATTCTTAGCCTTGCAGTGAGTATCACTGGACAGGAATGGGACTTACTTGTGAGTAAACACACATAGGTTTAGGGTTGCCAGGTCTACTTAACTGGCCAGGGGGTGGTGGTGGTAGGGAGCCTTCCAGGAGTGGGGACAGCGGGACAATAACATGGAAGTGACATCATCAGGCTGGGCACACTGCACGGTGACACCATAGAGTTTTGGGCGAAATGCTAGAGAGCTGCTGTGTGATGTGCCTGGCGTGATGGTGTCACTTCCATGTGATCTAATCGCAACAACAATGTTGATGTGGGAAAGGGCTGTTCGAGAGTAGGGCTTCTGCTGCCAGCCAGCTGGCTGGCAGAGTGGAGCCCCTAAAATTGGGGGAACCCCCACCCCAACCTAAATAGGCAAACCTAAATAGGATGAACAAAACAAAAACTCAGAGGAAGTTCCTACTCGGAATAACTTGTACCCAGTTTTCTAGTCTGTTTCATATTGTGTACCCTGCATATCACATATTCCCCAATGAATACTTTCAGACGCTTCTTGTATACAGTTAGCATTGTGAGTGCTCTTGAGTGAAATTACTAGGACCACTCAAGCCTTTTAGCAAGGATCACCACGTAATGGATACAGTGGAAAGAGGACTTCCTGGGGGGAAAAAAGTAGAATCTGTTTACCCTGGAGTAAAACTACCAAATTTAGTTCCAAGTGCTATTCATTTTCTCTTTTCAACTGCTGAGGATTTAACATAGTGTGATACAAGCAGTCAAGCTCATAAAGTTTTAAAGGTTTATATCTACCAATATTATATGGATTGCTCACTTTGCAAACATAGCTTATTACACAAAATGTGCTTTTATAGAAGCTTTCCACACATTGATGATTTACAGCCAAAGGGAAAGAAAATCCTGGGCTATAAGCCACTGCAGTGGTGGGGCTTTGAGCTGGTATCATTTAGAGAATACTGGAGGATCATGACGAGGCAAACAAAATTAGCTTTCCATCTCTGGAACTTTAGGGCCGAATCCAATGTATGTCTTAAGAGAAAAGTCTGGCTATAAAATCTCACAAGTTTTGTACTACAAACATTGTCAGGTATAGGGCTACCAAACCCACATCTCTCTCTCTCTCTCTCTCTCACACACACACACACACACACACAACGTACTTTAGCCTACAATTTAAATATTGCCAGTGGAATTATAATCTCACCGAAATGTTAATAACCAGATCTAAACTAGTCACTAAGGAGAGACCCCATGTTGTTATCTGCAATTTAGAATATATAAGACTTTTGATTTTCACTCCTTAGTTCTTAATGGCCAATTTTAACTAGTAAGATTTTATTATCAATTTTGCAAATTTTTATTATTTCCTATCTATGTATTAGTTTTACAAATTTGTATTCTCATGTATTACTATTTGGTGACTGTATATTTGTATTTCTGATTTAACTTTGCTTAAGACCTCTGGTCATATAAACTGAATAAATTGATGATGATGATGATGATGATGATGAATATTGCCAGTGGACTGTTCTGAGTTTTTCTAAGCACACAACATTGTTTACAATTAGGGTTGTCAACCTCCAGTTGGCACCTGGGCATCTCCCGCTATTACAGTTGATCTCCAGATGACGAAGACCAGTTGCCCTGGAGAAAATGGCTTGCTTTGGAGAGTGGACTCTATGGCATTGCTGAGGTCCCTCCCCTCCCCTCCCCAAACCCCACCCTTCCCATTCTCCACCCCACAAATCTACAGGTATTTTTCAACTCAAAGTTATTAGCCCTATTTACAATTAATATTTATTTATTTAACATAGATTAGGCATAAAGTTCCCATTTTCCCCACTTATGGAGGACAACTCCAGGTAATTCTGGCTCTTGCTAGGGCTGCCTGCACCCAAGAGCAGCCACCCCTCTTCCCTCCACGCTAAAAGATTTAAAGATCCCTCCAGCTGATCGCCAGGCCATGTGCTCCCTGCCAACCAGCTGAAACTCTTTAAATCTCTGCAGGAAGGGAAGGCAGGGGGTGTCTGCGGGTGGCCGCCACTTGGGGGAGTCTCCGCTTACCCCTGGAATGCCCCCAAATCTCCCTCCTGGAGCTAGCTCTTGCCCACGGAAGATAACCTAGCTCATGGCCACTGAAGATAACCTAATTGGTGGGCAGAAACTGAGGCCAAATGAGGGCGGGGATAATCCTGGTGAGAAAAATTGAAAAGAAAAACAAGGCCTCATTGGCTTACAGGAAGTTCTGATCATAGAGTTCCTGGCGACTCCTACAGCTACAGCTTGTCACTTCTGGGTAGCTCAAGGAATCACCAGGAGCTCTATGTTCATAATTTTCTGTAAGTAAACAAGCCCTTATTTTTCTTTTTTAATTTGTTTTTCCTTTTGTATACAATAAAACTGTCTGTGTTTACAATCACTCTCTCACTCTCTTTGTTCCTAATTTTATTTTGGGGTATTCCCACTGAGATCCACCCTGGCATACAAAGACCTACAAGGTCCTGCATTATTCCTTTCTGGAACCCTTTTAAAGTTAATTTACAATCTACTGGATCCAGAGCCATAAAAACATGGCAGAACCAAACAACTCACAATCCCTCTCTCACAATGCCCTTTCCTCATAGACACTTCCTTGGCACAGAAGAAAAGATTAGAGGGCAGGCGGGAAGAGTGTGCAGCAGACAATTTTTACAACACATTTTGCCTTTTTCAGAGTTTCTAATGAGGGTTGTAAATTACAGAATATTAAAATTTGTCATTTCATGTAATCTAGTTTAAAGCACAGAATTCCAGCAAGCAATTCCTAAACAGAGTTTAGGAGATGGTGTGCATACAATTTAGTAAGGAGAGAACAAATATTACAATCTTAAGAAAATCAGTGTTATATTGTTAAATAATTAATCAGGTTTTTAAAAATCGACTTGCTGGTTTCAGAGCTGCCCTCCAAGTCATGCAAGGCCGTTTCTGATGCAGACATGGTAACATAAAATCATCAGCCAAATGTAGAGACCAAACAATGATTTTCTAGCTCTCATCCTTGAACAGACACATCGGGAAATAGGATGGTTAAATAGGGACAGTCTCAAAAAGCAAAGTTTGGGTAGTTAGAGGGCATTTCTGCTGGAAAGTGACAGCCCTGGACTTAACTGAGGCTGCTTTAGTACCAGGGGACTTGGGAGCTAGGGAGGGGAAGGAGATGCTTGCTCACCTCTCCCCAGTGGTGGCTCACAGGCCAGGCATGCATGCGGGCCCTGGCTTCAAACTGGGGCAAGTGCCAGTTTGGGGGGGGGGTTGAAACCTCCTGGAGGACCTGGAGACTTAAGGCTTCACTAGAGTCTGCCCCCAAAGAATTTAAAGAGCCACTGCCAGGGACTGGCCCTCTCAGTCTGTGCAGGCATTTGGTAGCTAGAGGGCATTTGTTTACTAAATGCCCTCTAGCAAAAAAAGCAAAAAAATCAAGGGCCCCCCCCCCCCAGCATTTCATCACTGCCCTTTCCACCTTCAGAGGTGTCAGGGAAGGCTGCCTGTTAGCACTGGCATTGTTTATTTTTTATATAAACAACCTATCTAGCTGGCTTTCCACTCCAGAACTCCATCCCCCTAGATTTGCCAATAGGACAGTACCAACGTTGTTATATGCAGATAACCAAGTGTTACTCTCCAGAACCCCTGTAGGATTGAGGAGGGCTCTTGGGAAACTGAGTATAAGACAGTCAACTAACAGAAAACCAAGAAAGTTGCTTTTGGGCACAGACTGAAGATTTGGTCCTGATCGATTAATGGCCATCGCATTAAGCAAATTAATAACTTTAAATATCTTGGGGTAGTCCTGTAGGCCACAGGTTCTTGGCTTCAACATAGTAAATATGCTATGGACCGAGGAGAAAGATCTGCAAATTGTATTGCAAAAATTTCACCATTCTCAAGGGGGGTCATATGTTCCTGCAGCCCTTAAACTCTATAAAGCCAAGACGTTAGCCCAACTGTTATATGGCTCATTCATGGGGCCACCCAGCTCCTATTTTGCACCTCTAGAAAGAGTTCAATCGAAGTTCTTAAGAACCATCTTGCAGGTCCCTAGATGTGTGTCAAATGTCAAGGTAAGACTGGAGACAGGCTGTTTAAAAGCTGAAGCCTGGGTCTGTATTCTATCAATATATATGTGGCTAAAGGGGTGTCTCAATCCACAAGGTTTACTCCCTCTGATACTCTGTGACAATTTCCAATCAAATTGGTCTAAGTCTGTTCAGAGTTATCTGCTAAAAATAGGCCTTTCCCCCAGGTGCTCTTATCCTTTGGAACAGACCAAGCAAAAATATTAGTCAAGCAGAGAATCGAGGATATAGAATGCCAGCGATCTTTCCCGCGTACACAACATTATGATGAGGGCCAATACCAAAAATACTTTGTAACCAGCAAACTATTTAACATCCCTTAAAGTAAAAAGGGTTTAGAAGAGCCTTCACTCTGGCTAGGCGCTCTGCCCTCCCTTCTGCTGTGCTTGAAGGAAAATACAGGAATATTCCTTTCACAGAAAGGCTTTGTACCTGCCCATTAAGGGAGGTTGAGACTACAGAGCACATGTTTTTAGATGCCCATATTATAAAGTGGTGCATAATAAGATAATCTCTCCGTTGATTTAAGAAATTCTGGGCCTTTCCGAAAAAGCTAGACTAGAGTTTTTTCTATCTGATAGAAATCCCAAGATTAACCACCAAGTAGCCAGTTTCTGTATGACGATACTCAGATTACGGAAATTCTATGGTAGTTAGGTAGTTACGGCAGTTAGATATTAGATTAAAATTTTATCTGCTTTTAATGTTTTACTGATGTATTTTAAAATCTTGGAATATTGTAAAGGTGTACTTCTTTTTGTATGACCGGTCTAAGGACTGTAAAAATAAACTGAACTGAACTGAACACTGCCCTTTCCCTCTTTCGCCTCTACATGTAGCTTGCTTTGCACTTCAAATGCCTATTATATAGTTTTAGGAAGCACACACACAAACAAAAGATGCTTAGAAATAACAGTATTTACAGCTGAACCGGGACAGCATCTTCAGAGCATTTTTAGTTCCCACCCCATTATATCTTTTTTGTGCTACCCCAGATACACCTTGTGCTGGAAAAGAGAAGAGAAAGGCAATGACTAAAATCAGCTCAGGAAAGCTCCTGCCAGAAAATAAATACCTTTCTTTCGGAAGACAAACATGTTACCATTAAAATTTGCGTGGTGACAGCTCACCTCTTTTTATCTGGCTTCCTTTAATTTTTTGGACTGATGAGAGGGCAAATGATTGCAATTAAGAGGTCAGGCCACTGAATTCAGTACCTACTTTCTCTCTTTTTCTCCCTCATCTGGCATTTTAGCCTCGTACGTTATTCATATCAGTGGGAGGCTATGGGTGGACACCACCCTCCATTCACAGACAAAGACAAGCTTCGATACCAAATATTGTTCAAAGTAAATAAACTCAGTAGGTGCTCATATAATCCTGAGCATATATACTACCTTTCAAACTCAATTATTGTTTTATTCCCCCCTCCCCTCAGCTTTTTAGCTCTTAATTCCATTTTGAACAGCTTTTTTAAAAAAAAACTTAAAAGCTTCTACAAAATGGGAACCACTTTTGTTCTTACACAAAGAAGAGCAAAAGGGGGGGGGAAGTACTCCTGCAGACTAGGCCCGTTAAAAATCAGATTATTTCCACAGCATTCTCCTATTATTCACCTGCCAGTAAAATATGTAGTCTCATTGTCTCTGTTTGAATGCGTATTTTTTATCCGACTGAGGGTATATGGTCATTTTTGTATTTTATTACCGAGTTCTTAAGGATCTCCCCCCCCCCCCAAGCATGTTTTTCTTCTCTCAAAAACTGGGCCACATGCCTCTAAGGAGAAAGTAGTGCATTATTTCATTCCCACCTTTTCTTCTTTTTTGGCATCTCTGAGGCCTGCTATGCCCAGAAGTGCTTCCACTCAAGCTGGACCATCAAATCAATTATCACAGCAGTCTGCTTTCTAAATATGAATGGCAATGAATGACAACAGGCAAAGCAAACTTTCAGCTTTGATTTGTCATTGGTAATGTAGTCCCCCCCACCCCTTTTTTTTTGTTTTAAAGATGTGTCTCAGAGGTTGGCAATTTGGCCAAACTCTTCCCCCTGCTGTCTGCAGCTGCACTGTGTAAGATGCTGAAATAAAAAAAGCTTCACCTTTCCAGAGCCAAAGTCACAGCAGAAAAACGGTACAGAGAACCATTATAGCTCTGTGGGCACGTCCCGCTGACCTCCACTTTGGATTGCTTTGGCTTCCGAGGAAACACTGCAGTACGGCTACAGAATTCACTGGCCCTGTTTAGTATTCTTTACTCCTTTCTGTACTTGAGAAATCAATTGTTTTGCACTGGTCACATCACAGAAGATCCTGGTTAAATGAAATATTCTTCTTTTCTTTTCTTTTTTAAAAAAGAGTTATTTGGTGTTGCAAACAGTTCTTTTAAATAGTTTCTCCCCCTTATATGCAAAACATGGAATTGTTCTGGTTGATCAACAGCTTATCAAAACTGACTTTTCATGGCTGGTCCCAATTTTGCAAGTAATCTTTGTTGCATCGTAAATGGAGAAGCAAGTTTAAATTAAAAAAAAAAAGATTTAGGGAGAGGGGCAAGCGAAATACGTAAATATCCTAAAAACATTAAAAGTTTTAGGCAGTGTAATATTTATTTTAATTAAAGTGGTTCATCAGTCAGCAGCCCTGGAAAGACAGAAAAAAAGGCCATTAAAATCCTAATCTATCTAGAAAACATAGTTTTGTTTTCTAATTTCCTAAACTTCCTAATGGTGAGAGCAGTTCAACAATGGGGGGAAAAATACCTAGGCTCTCAGTTGCTGGAGGTCTTCAAGCAAAGGATAGTCAGCAGGGCTTTTTTTCTGGGGGAAATGCTGGAACAGAGTTCCAGAACCTCTTCAACGTAAATTCATGAGGGCTCTTTTTGTAGAAAAAGCCCAGCAGAAACTCATTAGCATAATAGGCTACACCCAACAGCAGGAACTCATTAGCATATTAGGCCACACCCCTGACAGCACAGCTCATTAGCACATTAGGCTGCACCCCCATGTTACCAGAAGTGTGGTCATTCAGCCACACCCACCTTTTGCTTCTTATTCTGTTTACCTTGTTTGTTGTCAAAACCCAGGGCTTTTTTTGAAGCAGGAACTCCTTTGCATGTTAGGCCACACACCCCTAATGTAACCAATCCTAATAAGTTTCAGCTGTTGGGTGTGGCCTATTATGCTAATGAGTTCCTGCTGGGCGTGGCCAACTTGGGAGCCAGCCGGAACTCCGTTCCTGTGCGTTCCTGCCCAAAAATAGCCTTGAGTTTTCAGTATACAGATTGAAAACTTAATTTCCCTCTTGAGAGTTCAGGCATCTCTTAAAAAAAAGAAGAAAAAAAGCCCGGATAGTCAGACATCTGTCAGTTATGTCCTTTGGATTTCCTGAAATGAGCAAGTGTTGGAGTAGATAGCCTTGGACCCTTCTGATTTTAGGACACTTGTTAACTTTGACCAAACCATCTGGCTTCTTAAGGGATGTTTTGGGAGCATCGTCACAAGTTTTTAACTTGTTTCAGGATATTTAAGAACAGAGGTGATCGATAAATAGGGATGGATGACTTCAACTATTATCAAACTGATTGCTAAGTACAGATTTGGATTTATGACAGAGAATTTCAAGGTAGAATAAATTATTGTATTTTGGTACAGTTAGTTCGACAACTACAGTTAGTTCTACAAGAACTGATGTCTGATTTTAATCCTAAGTAGAACCCAGAATGTAGTTTAAAATGCAATAGCTGTTGAGCCACTGGACAACAGTGACATTACAAAATTCAATTTTTCTGTCAGTGGAAAATGACCACAAAGTCTAATGTAGCCAAACTGTTTCCAAAGGGAAAAATAATATTAAGCTGAAAGGTGCAGTTAAGGAGAGTTAGGTCAAGAAACCTGGAAGTCATACATGGCAGAAGAGGGTCAAACAAAATGCATAATATATACTGAAAAAGTTTGGAGTACATTTCCTACGAGGAAAGGCTAAACAGTCTGAGACTTTTCAATTTAGAAAGAAGACAACAGGATGGGAGAGATGACAGAGACTTATGAAATTATGCATGAGGTGGAGAAAGTACACAGAACTTCTTCTCCCAATATACTAGAATAGATCAATGGGCAATAGATTCAGGACTGGAACAAGTAATTAAACTGTGGAATTTACTGCCGGTAGATGTAGTGATGGTCACAATCACAGATGGCTTTAAAAGAGCACTAGACGGATCCACGGCTAGCCAAGACGATTAAAGGGAAACTCCACTTTCAGAGGCAGCAAACCTCTGACTACCCATGATAGGAGGCAACACTAGGAAGACCTTGGTCTTTGGTGGAGAGCCAGTTTTGGTGTAGTGGTTAAGAGTGCGGACTCTAATCTGGAAGAACCAGGTTTGATTCCCCACTCCTCCACACGCAGCTGCTGGTGCGACCTTGGGCCAGTCACAAGTTCTCTCAGAGCTGTTCTCTCAGGAGCAGTTCTCTCAGAGCTCTCTCAGCCCCACCTACCTCACAGGGTGTCTGTTGTGGGGAGGGGAAGGGAAAGGAGATTGTAAACTGCTCTGAGACTCCTTCGAGTAGTGAAGGGCGGGGTATAAATAATCCAATCTCCTCTTCTTATTCTCTGTGTCTTGGCCCTCCAGGGCAAATGGTTGGCCAGTGTATGAAACAGGTTGCTGGACTAGATGGAACACTGATCCGATCAAGCAGGGCCCTTACGTTCTTAAAGGAACAAATAATCCTGGCTGAACTGCACATTAAGATCAAAAGGAGCCCAGTCCTTTCAGAACATTTGCTCCTTGGCTGTTGCCTACTATGAATGAAACATCTGGACAGACTAATTTGTTGCTTGCTATATAATTTATGTAACCTATTTGATTTATAACAACAAGATGTAAATATTGGAAGAGACATTCTCTCTCTTTAAATACAAACTGTACTGCACTTTTTGTCAAGAAACACCAGAAACAGGAAATGCAAGAAAATACAATGAACATAAAGATGCAGGCATCTAAAATATTTTTCATTTAGAAATAACTGAGTTATACAGAAAATCATGAAACTCAGAAGGAGGCAGCATCATACAGAAATCAGCAAAGCCAGAACAGAGAATGAGATGTGGCAAGAAGTGGAGAAGGAAAAGAGCTAATTAAATGCACACTTAGTGAAATTAGTGTGAATCAGACTGCCTAACACTGTTTACTTTTAAATGAGGTTTCTAACCAGCTGTACCCCGCTGGCTAAGTTTACATATAATCCTAACCGCCAAGATCTTGATCAGTTATTGTTTGGGGGGTTAGTGTGGTGACTAACCAGCTGTACCCTGCTGGGTAAATTTACATATAATCCTAACCTCCAAGATCTTGATCAGTTATTGTCTGGTGGGCAAGTGTGGTGACTTCCTATTTGGGGATACATGTAGCTCTGTTACTATGGACAGTTCTTGAGAGAGGAATTATTTCATTACAAAGAAAATCCCTTGATATGTCTTGATATGAATCAGCTCAGGTCACTTCTATAGAAAAAAAAATTAAACCAATGTAATCCATCGTCACTGACATCAGCTTTTGCTTTGAAAGCGGAATACATTATTAATTTTAGGTGGGTACTTCAGTTTAACTAGATGAAGAGAAATGATCAACTCGTCCCATACGTTTCTCTCCTTGACACTAGTGCTTCAAGGAGTGGAAGAAATGGCATTGCATGTGAAGAAGCTGGAAGATTTGCCGAAATACCTTAAGTAGACTAAATTACGTAATGCAGCATCGTAAAGGGAAGTTGCTACAAATTCAGCAAGTCTGCGATGCACATTCCGAAAGCTGTGGAGTTAATTCACTTCATCATATTCTGCTTTATGATCAGCACCAAAAATATAGAATCCAGTGACCATGCAAGGAAAGGTTGTACTGCCTGTTCTACTGAAATAATTCCAACTCTACAGCTAGTAATTTCTTGCTGCGAACATGGCTCAGAATATAAATTTTCTTAAGTCCTTTTTATGTTCTTGCTTTGCTTGTGAATTTTAGTATGCTGGGGCTGAAAGAAGTGAGGCATCCCCTCCCCCAACACTGTATTTAACAAAAATACATTCTCTCTGGCAGACTGTTCATATATGGAATAAATGGAAGTGTGGCTGCTGTTGTATTCTCTTCTCTTTATGTAAGGTTTCTAGCCCAGCCAAGCTGTTGGGTAAATGTACACATTATCAACACCTCTGATAATTATTTGGTGAGCTGAGGAGGAGATCTCACTTACAACATACATAGTAAATATACTGAACTTTTTTTGCAATATACCTCCTACTTCTGTACCAGCACTCCCAATATTACAGCTTGTCAATCATGATTAGATACAGTTTGTCATTCCCATCTCTGCTTCCTAACATGTCATATTTGAGGACGTTAAGTGCAGGGAGTTCAGCAGATGTAGCTGCTTCACTGTCGTGAGAGATCTCCCGGGTCCCAGGGCTGCCACGGGCGATTCTGCATCGAGCATTTGCTCCACATTTTCTCAACTGGGAGGAAAAAGTGCACCTCAAAACCACATTCAAATACATCAGGGCAACGTTGCCTTACTGACTGCAAAGTCACCCCTGAACGGCCATAAAATGGCCATAAATCTGTGCAGAAGGTACCATAAAATCCAATGATCAAAGGAAGCGAAAGCAACATGGAGTGTGGAGGCTACCATAAAATCCGATAATCAAAGGAAGTGAAAGCAGTATGCAATGCAGAGGGGAATTTCTGTTCCAGCATGGGTTTCGTAAAACAACACAGGGAAAAGCCAATGCAGAATCAGCCCGAGTCATGCCCCTTTCATCAAATCCTGAGCTACACAACAGTGTTGTATAACTCAATTTACAAATTAACACTAGCAAGTACCATTATGGCAGAGCAGTAGTCTACCAAAGTCGAACACTAAGATGATGCAGCAGCAGTTACACCCAATTCTAAACACTTATTGGCTGACAAAGCAGCTGAAAGCTTTGGGCCACAGGTCAAATGAGTCACGTGCAAAATATGAGGCCATGACTCGTTTGAAAAATATACTAACAAGAACCGACTGGGTGTTTTACAGTAGAAATCTCTCTATAATAGTTGAAGTGTACAAGGCAGATTTATTTAAAGTTACAGAAACCAAAGAAGATTACAAAAAGACTGAAATCAAAACTCACTTTGACAACTGGAAGGAAAAGCAATTGCATGGACAATATTTGAAAGACACAGAGGACAAAGTTGATACTGAAAACACCTGGAGTGGGTCCAAAATGGGCACTTGAAGAAAGAAACAGAAAGACTCATTCTAGCTGCGCAACAGCAGGCACCCAAAACAAATAGTATGAAAGCCAAGATTCTGAAGACCGGTGATAACAACAAATGTTGATTTTGCAAGACTAAGAATGAAAACAGTAGACCACATAGTCAGTGCCTGTAGTAAGACTGCTCAAACTGACTATTAAGAATGTTAGGATACAGTTGCAGCTTACCATAAGCCAGAAATTCATGGAAGCACAAACCAGACTAGATCATGGAGAGTAACGAAGCAAACATTCTTCAGGACTTCTGATTACAAGCAGATAAACACCCGGAACAGAACACCCCTGATATCACAATTGTACAAAAAATAAGAAATAGAGTTTGGATAATTGACACTGCAATCCTGGGATTGCAGAATAGAAAAGAAAAAACAGGAGGAGGAGGAGATTGGATTGATAACCCGCCCTTCGTTACCGAAGGAGTCTCAAAGTGGCTTACAGCCCCTTCCTCTCCTCACAACAGACACCCTGTGAGGTAGGTGGGGCTGAGAGAGCTCTCTTGAAGACTGCCCTTGAGAGAATTGCTCTGAGAGAACTTATGACTGACCCAAGGTCACACCAGCAGCCGCATGTGGAGGAGTGGGAAATAAAAACCAGTTCTCCCACATCAGAGTCCGCACTCTTAACCACTACACGAAACTGGCTCAGGAGAAGATCACAAAATACCAAGACCCACGAACAGAATTAGAGCGCCTCTGGGAGAAGAAGAAAACAGCCAGAGTCCAGTAGCACCTTAAAGACTAACAAAAAATTGTGGTAAGGTATGAGTGTTCGTGAGCCACTGCTCACTTCCTTCAGGTATCTTGTTAGTCTTTAAGGTACCACTGGACTCTTGCTCTTTTCTGTTGCTAAAGATAGACCGACACGGCTACCCATCTTCATCTATCTGGGAGAAGAAGGTTATCATTGTGCCAGTTGTCATTGGAGCCCTTGAAGCAGTGCCTAAAAGTCTCAAGAAACACCTGGATATCCTGGGCATTGAGCAAATGACACCAGCTCAGCTTCAGAAGACAGTGTTGCTTGTAACAGCAAGGATCCTGTGAAGATACATCTGCAATTCCCAACAACTTGGCTAGATCTCGAATTGCAGAACACCATCTACCAGTCAAATATCTGACTGTGACAATTCACAACAACAGCAACAGTAAGGTAAAGGTTTCCCTTGCTCAAAAGCTAGCCGGATCCAACTCTAGGGGCCGGTGCTCATCTCCGTTTCCAAGCCAAAGAGCCAGCACTGTCTGAAGACTCTTCCGTTGTCATGCGGCCAGCATGACTAAACACGGAGGTGCACGGAACGGTGTCACCTTCCCACCAAAGTGGTACCTACTCATCGACTTGCAATTTCTTGCTTTCAAAGTGCTAGGTTGGCAGGAGCTGGGGCCGGAGACAGGAGCTCACTCCGTCATGCGGCACTCGGGTCTCAAACTGCCGAACTACCGACCTTCCGGTCTGCAGCTCAGCATCTTAACCTCTAAGCCACTGCAGCCCCTCAATATAATAACGACAGTATATAGCCTTATTAAAATTACTACCCAGTGTTTTACTCAAATGATGGCTTTCTGACTGAAACAGAAGTGAGTCTTTCGGGAAAAATCCCCCCCCCCCCCCCCCCCCCTGTAATCACGTGTCGATTCTTTAAAACGAGGCGGCTGCGTCCCAGTGATCTCAGCCCGCTTCTGGAGACAGCAGGTGTCACCTTGGCAAGGCAACTTCTCCAGTCAGCACAGTGACTGAAGAACTGAAATCCTGGTTTCAACGCCTACTAATCAATCAACTGGCACTGGCTTTAAGGCGGCCTTTTTCATAAACAACTGATTGATTTCAACTTTTTCTTCCCCAAGCCTGGAACAACACCATACATTTCGAAGCAGCTCATCCTTTTCTTTGCGAACAAAATAATATCCACAGATGGTCTGGATTAAAACAGCATCAAAAGGAGCTGTATTCAGCTTAAAAGTGCCATTTCCCCCCCTCCTTTCACAAAGGCAGTTTCTTAGACTGTCTGTGTTACGCTCCTCAATAAAAGCACAATATGTTACATTGCAGGACTTATTTGTCACATAAGCTGCTAGCTTTACAGAAGCAAGGTTACATTTACATATTCTTGAGTATCCTGCCAGAAGAGGCATAATTTGCATTAATTAAATTTGTTATGTGTGGGTACTGTTTTGCCATGGATAATAAACCCACATGCTGAGATGCAGGTTGCAGAAACATTTATAATCACCTGACAGTTTCCCACTCTGTACATGATGAACATAAGTAAAACAGGGTCTTTCAGAATGCTTTTTAAAATTCCAACTGAACTTCTCCTATGTCAATGGAAATCAGCTTAAAGATGGAAAACAAGCATGGACAGAAAGAGAAACCAGTCCTGCACCCATCTCCAGACCACACTGGCTGGATACGTGTTGCTCAACATTTAAAAAAACAAAACAAAACCTAATCTTGCCAAGGAATAATGAAGACCAACAGGCTGGAGTTTTCATGGCGGTTCTCCTCTGCTTAGAGAAAATCTCTGAATTCAGATAGTTAGAACAGCAGCATTTAAGCTCTCAAAAATGCAAGTGGTGTTCATATTATATATTCTTCAAAGGATCGTTACAAATTCCATCTTCTCAGCACAAGAAAGCATGCGGCATTCAAAGTGCCCCATGTATTATTCCCTGCCACCTGAAATATGAGCGAGAAAAGCAACGGTGCAACATCAGATAAAGTTTCTGCCTTACAATTTAAATAAATCATACCAATTTACTAGCAATGTGCAGATTTCAAAGCTGCAGTGAGCAGTGATCACAACATAAGGGAAACGAGACCTCCGTGGTTACGAAACTGCATATATTAGCATGGTTAATGCTATCCAAAAAAGAAGAAGAAGAAAAGTTATAACACAAATGGATAAAAAGAGCTTCAGATAGTAACAGCGTACAAACAAACAAATCAAAATACTGAATTTATTATTTATTAGAAAAAACTAAAGCTTTGAAAAAAGTGTGCCAAAAAATCACCAAAGAATTAACTTGCAGCCCCATGAATCAGAGGTACAGACACATATACGACAATTCTCAAATAACAGTCTCAGCGGCTTAACCATGTTTACGTAACTGGGAGGATACTGTAAATATAGGTAAACCCTCCTCCTGCATTTGTATTTACAACCTGCTTTTCTCCCCAGTGGGAACCCAAAGCTGCTAACAACACTCCCCCCTTTCTCCCATTTTATCTGCACAACCACAATCCTGTGAGGTAGGCTAGGTTGAGAGAGTGTGCCTGGCCCAAAGTCACCAAACCAGCTTCCATGGCAGAGAGAGGATTCTAGCCTCGTCCTCCCAGAGCCTGGTCTGACATTCTAACCGCTACATCACATTGGCTTATCTTCTGGAGAACACATTCCATCCAATCTTCCCTCACTTGGCTTAACTGCATTTAAGCGTTATATTGCTACCAATGTAAAGCACAGTTAAGGCAAACCAGGGTTCCCCTTATTCAGGACTTGAAAGCATCAGAGAGAGAGTGGGGAATCTGGTGACCCCAAATTCACGAGTCTTTTTCTGGTATGTTAATTGTCCACGGTCAATCACTGTCAACGGAAAGTAACTGCGAAGTTGTACTCATTATCCTGTAACACTAAGAAATACACTAGGGGAAATAAAATGCTAATGCTGCTCGGAGTAGGTCAAAGCCACTAGCAAAAAATCTGCACAAGCACATCACTTTCTGGCCATATGTTAAAAGATAAATGTTTCAGTGGCTCTTTAAGCATACAGGTGCAATCTGCAAATGTCTGGCCTTAATCACAGCTGACAAGGTCTTCCCCATGTTCCCCTAGGCCCCTTGCTACAGTTTCTGCCACACTGCCCATACCTTCCCTAATAGGATTACTAGCTTTGAGTTTTGCTTATTAGCCTCTGTTGAAGCACTGCTCATTGCCGTTTGCATCACTGCTTCTTGTTTGGTTCATGGAAGTCCTGGTTAAATTAGCCCATTCAGTGTCATATGAGCACACCCAGAAGTCTCAGTTTTGTATCCACACACTTGGAAACCGAGCCGTTAAAAAAGTGCTTGCACAAATGTTTCTCCAGAATCTTCAACAGACGTGCCCAGGAGCCAGACAGATGTTCAGGGCTGCTCCTCTCTCAACGGTACCTGCAGTTGTGTGCAGCAATGGTGGTGGACACCTGACAGTGTGCGTGGAAGGGAGGAGAAAGGTGAGGCTGAGGAGCCAAGGGCTCCACCGGAGAGAGCCTGTGGCTGTTCTTCATAGCTGCCAGCTTTTCACAATGCCAGACAGGAAGAGCTTCCGCCAGAGCCTCTAGCGACCCTCCAACCTTCTCACCGTTTTTTACTCCTCATGCAACTCTGCGGCAACTTTTAACAAAACCAAACAACAAATGGTGGTGAGCAGGGCTGAAGAGCTGACAGATCCAGGAGCAGCAGGACGGAGACAACCTTTGAAGCAGGAGCCTCTTGGCTGTTGTCAGGCAAAGAAAACCATGTCCCATAGTACATAATGCCCCATACGGCTATAATTAAAAACAACCACAGCAACAACACTTGATATAAACTGGTGTAGGCAGCCAGCGGGGCCCCCATCTCCACAGACATCTTTCCAAACAAGGTGGGCAAGCATTTCTTCTCCAGTCTCTGTCATGTATACTTGAGACAGCTAAAAAAAAAAGTCTTTTTCAAAGCCTCCTGTAGTTTGGGACCAGCAGAGTTAAAACACACACACACACACAAAAGAGACAAATAAAAACCTGTACACATGGATTTTTTTTTTTACTTCATCTTAGTCTGCTTGTCAGACATTTTATGTTTCAAGCTACTCAAGCAAACCTGGGCTGTCCCAAGCGAGTGGATCTTTATTTCCTATGATTCAGAGGTCCCTTCTTTCGGAACTGGATAAATATAAATACTGCTGCACTCCGTTCACAAACAGGAGGCTTAGCTCATCTGTTCCATAATACATGAGCTTATTTTACTTCCAGGTGTCACCCAACGGGGCAGGGAATGAACATTTTGGTCAGTGTACTTTTCAAGATGTTTACTGTAACGGATGACAGTTGGGAAAAAAAACAGATCTGCACGTAATGAAAGAGGCTGTTTTAAATTGCATATTTTGAGACATGATCATGGACAAAGAGGAAAGAGACTGACTATCTTTAAGAAATCTGATAAATTTTAACAAATAAATAACAGTTGCCCACTCAATGCTATTTATGTTTTCTAAAGAGACCAAAACCAGTGGGGCTGGATACACAGAAATACTTTTGAGTTATCATTCTACTGATTATAAAACTTGTCAGTATTATAAAGGCACAAATATGAGTTTATAGAATACACACAAAGCCTAAATATAAGCTTTGCAATCAAAATTAGAGACTAATAAATGTTGATTTATGATTAAATTGCTGTTCATAAAACTCCAATTTACAGAAAGTCCACAATTCTTGAAAAATTAAAATACTTGAGAATGAAACAGCTGTGAAGGAAGAGCTTTAAACACTACAAGTCCCACTTTGCGTCCCTCCCTTTGCTCTTGCCCGGGTGGGCTGATTGACGGTACTTACAGGCTAACCTAATGCACCATTCATTCCCAAAGTCTTCACCCATCCCTTTGATAATTGATGAACTGAGGTTCTACCCTGGTCATTGCCTCTCAAGCCCCAAGTGGTATGACGGGCAGTGTCAAGGGCTCTATGAGATACCGAAAACATCTGATGAAGGCCAATCCCTGAAGGCATGCTGTCGAACTGATTTTTCTGCCAACGTGTTCCCTTTGGAAACATCTCAACACGTCTTTAGTTAAATACGCAACAAGTTTAGCATATCCTTAGCCTTAGCTATTGCAGATTATGTACATTTCTTCAGACTCTTAAGATGACAGTTGGAAACCTTGGCGTATCATTGCCTAATTATATTTCAATGCAATACCTTTTGCTTAGTTTTACAGGCAATATTTTATTTTATTTTTAAATACAATTATATAGTATGTTTCTGTGAAAATGCCATTTGGTGCTAATATGCTGGCACATGAGCAGAACAAGGTTTCAACTAACAGTTTTCAAGAGTGTTGGAACAATTTCCAACATAAAATAAAGGTTTGGTATAGGTTTTCCTTGCTCAAAAGCCAATTGAATCCGACTCTGGGGGGAGGTACTCATCTCAGTTTCCAAGTCAAAGAGCCAACGCTGTCCGAAGACCTTTCCGTGGTCATGTGGCTGGCATGACTAAATGCTGAGGCGCACAGAATGCTGTTACCTTCCCACCGAAGTGGTACCTATTTATCTACTTGTAATTTCTTGCTTTCAAACTGCTAGGTTGGAAGGAGCTGGGGCCAGAGACGGGAGCTTGCTCCATCACACAGCACTCGGGTTTTGAACTGCCGAGCTACCGACCTTCCGGTCTCTGGCTCAGTGTCTTAACCTGTGAGCCACCATGGCTTCAGGTATTTGCATATACACTCAGAAGACAAGGCTTGAATAGCCAAGTGTAAGTGACTGAGGGGAGTATTTTCCTGTATTTCCATGATGTTTTGTGCTTTCATGCCAATAAAGGTTTTTGTGTGTGTGTGTATTTGCATATAATACATGTATAAATATATGTATTTGCATATAATACAAATATTCACATTAACATTATAAATAATAACATCAATGTGTTTGCATATGGAAGCAGAACATCAGCTGTTGTGCAAATTCTATAGTGAGCTCCCCAATCGCAAAGTGGCCACCACAGGAGGCAAAGCAAACCACAAAATGTCAGGGAGCAAGGTTATATAGAACTCTACTAGCAGAAATGAGTAAGAGTCCAGTAGCACCTTAAAGACTAACAAAATTTGTGGTAGGGTATGAGTTTTTTGTGAGTCACTGCTCACTTCTTCAGATACACAGGGACTGAAAGCTCATACCCTACCCCAAAATTTTGTTAGTCTTTTTTTTTTTTACAATTTAATACATTTTTATTGAAAGAAAGTTCAAGCATACAGAAGAAATAACATGCATAAACCAATAAAGCAATGCATAACATTGCTATTACAGATAATGTTGCTTATAACGTTCAGCTTGTCAATTCCATAGAGTTTCTAAGTAACCTGTGATTGATATGGGGTGTTTCAGAATACCCCTGCACTAACAATAAGTACAACAACAACAACAACAACAACAATAATAATAATAATAAATACTTTCAATTTATTAATCGCTTTCCCCAGTGGGCTCAAAGCGATGTACAGTTACACATTAGACAGGGGACTAAAAGTGTTCAAAGGGGATAGGGAGGACAACATATATTCATTTTTAATTGCACACGCTGTCACTGCACGGTGTAAACGCCTTCTGGCTTGGCTCAGTCATTTTCCGAACGGCTGCTTGTCGACCAGGCTTCAAGACCCGTATGTCACATCGCCATACTGCCACCGCCTGGCAGGAGACATCCACTGCAGGGATTTTTGTAGCCAAGAAGTTCTTTCGCCTTTTTCCGACCTTGACCAGGAGGTCCTGACAGTCAGCTAACACCCTCCCACAAGGGAGACTGGTGTGCCCACCCTCTCTAAGGAGTGGTTCCCATTTTATCTGCTTGCCGAAGCTTTCGAATCGCTGGGTAGATGATGAGCTGGGGACAACAGGCTGGCTGCTCACACCAGCGCGGGGCTCGAACTAACACAGTTTGGATGTTAAGACAGTGGGATATACCCACTGTGCCACCGCTCCCCTCTAGAGTGCTCAGACCTAAAAAAGAACTAACTACTTATAAATGCATGCATTCACTTTAACTGAGATGTGTTGGCAGAATGTCAGTTTCTGTAAAGTATACTATCAGAGCGTACCACTTTCTTACAAACCTAGATTGTGACCCTGCCTGCCTTTGTATGCGTGTGGCATATGTGTCTGCAATTTTGTCCATCACATAATGATCCCAGCATTTGTTTTGCCGCTGATTCATTTTTGTTAGTCTTTTAAGGTGCTACTGGACTCATACTCATTTCTACTGCTACAAACAAACATGGCTACCCATCTTGATCTATATCTCTAATAGTACGTGAGAAGTGCAAGAGTCCAGTAGCACCTTAAAGACTAACAAAAGTTGTGGCAGGGTATGAGCTTTTGTGAGTCACTGCTCAGTTCTTCGGATACAGCTAGAAAGTGAGTATCTGTCCTTATATCTTGGAGAGCAGAGTGATTTCAGATGCTGAATAATAATAGCAGGTGGATGCCAATAGTAGGCGTGAGTGGATTAGGTGTGATATGCAGAGGAATAGTAGGCATGGAGGGATCAGCATTGGTATAATGAGACAGGAAACCTAAGTCCCAGGAGGATGCATTGTCTTGAGCTTCATTATCATGGCTTGATCTTGATCCATCTCTAATAGAACCTCTTCAACATTTCAGGCAGAAGCTCTGTTTAACAGGATGCCTTTTAATCTTCACAGACAGTCAGAACCCCTGCTGGGTAAAAGTCCCACTTATTTTCTAAAAGCACTTGGCAGGCACCAGGAAAGGCGTTGGCAAGTGCCATGGCACCCACAGACATTGCGTTGGAGACCACTGGTCTATAGTGTCCCATCAAGAGGCTTCTAAATAACCAACAGTTTATACATAATGATTTCATTCTGTGCCCACAGCTTGCTTTGGTAGCACTTAATGGACTGGCGTATGCTGCTTGAGAAACATTCTAAACATGCCAGAGTTGTTGGGGTTCAACAAGGGTTCAATCACAAACTGTAACATCCCCTTACACCCACCTATTCTGACCGAACGAAGGGATCCCACAAATAATGGTCCACACATAGACATTATGTGGTGGTGGTGTGCTAAAATACAAGATTTTTGGAGGATGGTACAGAAAGCAATTCAAGAAATAACTAAGATAAGAATAGTATTGTCCCCGGAAGTAGTGCTCCTAAACATGTTACCAGAAAGCTATAAGTGGAAAGATAAATATCTGATAATATATATACTAACATCCGCAAGGATCTTGATAGCCAAATTCTGGAAACAAGAATATATACCGAACTGGATGACCTAGTTGGTAGGTTGTTAGAGTTAGCAGAGATGGATAGGTTAAGTTTAATCCTTCAAGGAAAGGATGAAAAAGTGTTTATGGAAAGATGGAAGCGTCTGTATAAGTGGATGAATGTAGACGGATAAGACTCCATAAGTGAATTTGATGAATAATGTATCATGGTTGTATGTTTTTAACATAAAACTGAAAATAAAGCTTTAAAAAACAAACAAACAGACATTATGGATTTTTCACCAGCCAGTTCTCCTGTGCCCTTCTCGAGCAAACTGACCGTTGCATTTGGGAGGTAGGCAGCAATGGGGAAAACTGGCTGGCTCGCGGAGGCCTGGATCCATGAGAGGTGTTGTTTCCAATGCTTCTCCATTAACTAAGCGAGCCAGGGGGAACTCTCCCATCACTAATCATCCTCCCAGAATCAGATTCCAGTCTCTCCATCTC
Source organism: Gekko japonicus (assembly GCF_001447785.1). Classification (NCBI taxonomy): domain Eukaryota; kingdom Metazoa; phylum Chordata; class Lepidosauria; order Squamata; family Gekkonidae; genus Gekko; species Gekko japonicus. The sequence goes on along the minus strand of NW_015177077.1, from coordinate 171,490 downwards.
TGCACTTTCTCTCTGCCTCCAGGGCCTAAAAACATTCTGCATTCTCTTAATTTCAATGTGTGAATTGCACAGCACATAAAAATATTTCCCATTTCAGCTATGAATCTGAAGACTTTTCAAAAAGGGACGTCTCTGTATTCTCATAACATAAGAAAGTATAAGATGACATTTCCAATTTCCTTTTCTATGCCATTTGTTATTTTGTATACAGCTGAATCTCCTTACTCTTTCCTTCTAAATCAAATTCTGACTATTTAGAATTTCAGTTCCCCAAGTCTTCAGTGATTTGTGCCACATCTGGGAAATGATCCTTCCTACAATAATTATAAAAGATTAGTTGTGAGTGCTAAGATGCCTGCAGGTATATCACAAATCTGTACTGACCAAAACAAAATACATATCTCAGTATAACATCATCATGTTCTTTATTTAGCAGAAGAGCTAATGCAGTATCCTTAATCCTAGCTATATATTTCCTCCAGCAATGCACACCCTAATAAGATTTCGAAAAAGGCAATGTGAGGGGGAAATGCAGGGAAGAATAAGAACACCTCGGAATACGAACATTTGGAGACAACCCTCATAGTACTTATCCTCATGGTACTTACCTTTAAAGACCTAAATGGTCTGGAACCATCGTATCTACGTGACTGCCTCTCCCTATATACCCCCCAGAGAGCATTATGCTCGTCTGGTGACAACTTATTGGTAATCCCTGGCAGGGGTCATTTCGTAGAAAAAGAGCTAGGGGGACTCATTAGCATAACTCATTAGCATATGCCACACCCCCTGACATCACCGGAAGTGTGTCCTCCCCACAGCCGGCGGCGCCCTCCAGCGGGCACCAGCAGGGAGCTCCAGGCCCCGCCCTCCCGCACCTCACCCGGGGGGATGGCGTCCCCACGCGTCCCCCCCCAAATGACCCCTGATCCCTGGCCCCAGAGTGGTCTGCCTGTCCTCAACCAGGAACAGGGCCTTTTCAGCTCTGGACTCAACTTGGTGGAACTCTGTCTAGCTAGTGAGACTTGGGCCCTGCAAGACTTGGTTCAGTTCCGCAGGGCCTGTAAGACCATACATTGGGTGTACGGTCAAGGACAGTGACAATTAGAGGGATCAGCTGGCCTCCCTCTTTCCCCCCTCCTTCCACCCTTTTTGTCTAATTTCTTTTTACCCTATTCCTTCTTTCCTTGAACTTACCCTCCTCCTCCTCCTCCCCTCCTTTCCCTTCATCTTGCCCTTTTTCTCTAGAACTATTTTTCCCATTTATTGTTAGGCTACGAGTCTCTTCTGTGCTAACTGCCTCCCCAGTTACCTACGAGTGATGGATTGTTGGGGCACCATCTGATTCAGTAGACTGGTTGTTCGTTTTCTAATTCGTAATGTGGATTCTAAATTGTAATGCTGATTTTATTGGAGATTTAATTGTTGGAAGCTGCCCTGGGCCCTGCTTGGTGGGGAAAGGAGCGGGATACAAGTTAATCAATCAATAAAAATATGCCTTTTGATCTCATCATATGCCCTCAAATTAAGTACTTGAAGATTAAGAAAAAAGTAAACGTGTAGGCCCAATAATACTGCTAGTCAAATTTAAAATTAATAAATATTAACAGATGTACATCAATATGCATGTATTTATTTCACAGTAAATCAGAAACAAATATTGGCCCTCACAATAGCCTTAATTATAATTTATAATGTACAATAGCCGCCACTCAATGGGGCTATTCAGGAGGAACACAGCAGGTGGGGGGGGTCTGCTGCTGAGCTCCCCAAGGCAGCTCCGGCACATCTCCTCTGAGGAGGGTAGAGCAGGCAACACTTACCTTTCCTGTGGCTGTGGGCAGCCTGGGCGGAAGGAGGGATCACAGCCCGGGTGGAAAGAGGGAGGGCAGTCGAGACTCACATCAGGGGAGAGGAGCGGCTGCGGGGGCCAGCTATGGCCGGGGCCCATGGGGGGGCAGGGCGGGGGCTTTTGGTGAGGAGGAGGGCGGCACAGTTGGCTCTATAGCCACTTCCTTCCACATCTCCTCCGCGCCGGCCAGAGCTAACTTACTTGCCAGTCAATCCTCCCCAGCAGAGCCAAGGAGGTGGTGGTGGCAGCGGTCACCTGGTCAGGGAGAGGGCTTTTGGTGGGGGGAGGCTTTTGGCGGGGGGTGGGCGGGTGCAGTTTGGCGCTCCTAAGGGCCGACGTGCTCTAAGCAAACGCCTAGTTCGCCTAGTGAGCCAGCCGTCCCTGAGTATTTGGATGGGAGACCACCAGAAATAACTGAGTTGCTATGCAGGCAATGGCAAACCACCTCTGAAAGTCTCTTGCCTTGAAAACCCTACAGGGTTGCAATAATTTGGCTGTGACTTGACAGGGGGAAAAAGCTCAATATTAACACTGTTTCATTTTCCCTGTTCCATAATGTTAATGGCTTATAAAACGACAGAGGCAGTTACAAAAAGTTTCAATGACCTGTTCATCATACCTTAAACACTGCTTTTCTTAAGTACTGGTAATATTAAATTACTACTGGAATAGTTCAAATGTGAGAGAACTTCTGTCTGTTATGTTCTTGCTTAGCAGAACAACTTCCAGAAACAAACTGTATAAAGTTTTGATAGCTTTCCCCCCTCCAGTCTTCATTTTTTTTAAAAAAGGAATTAATCAGTGCTGTAAATTGTAATGCAAAATCTTTAGAAAATAATTCAAGATGTTCGCAAGCAGTAGGATTAAGCAGCTATTAACAGCTCTACATTTCCCCCCTTGCTATGGAATGTTAAATCGACTTTCGGTTTTGAAAGTTATGTTTCTTATCTTAGTCATAGGCACTTTAGAGCTTTGCATTTTCAAGCCATGCCCATAAGTGTAAAAACGAGGTAAGTAAGAACCTGCCACAAAACTTCTGTCTGCCTCAGTGGGAGAGGTAAACTCAAAGATCTTTTATAAAGCACAGTGCATTGCATCTTAACGACAAATTATCATTTTCCCCTCTTCCACTTCTCAGGTATTATAATATTTCATAGCAGACAAATGTGTGAAAACTATTAATGTGGTGATCTCTTCTTCCTGCCCTGAGCTGGATAGCCCAGGATAGCCCAATCTCGTCAGTTCTCAGAAGCTAATCAGGGGGCGGCCCTGGCTGGTATTTGGATAGGAGACCACAAATGGATACCAGGGTTGCTACACAGAGGCAGGCAATGGCAAACCACCTCTGAACGTCTCTTGCCTTGAAAACCCTACAGGGTCGCTTGACGGCAATTTGACGGCAATGTGCACCACTTCATCCTTTTCCTAAGCATCTAGCAAAACTAGGGGAACAGAAGTTTATACTCCCCCCCCAGCATGCAGATAAATGTATGTGTCTGAAATTTGTTGTGTTCCACATAAAGGTAAAGGGTCCCTTGCTCGAAAGCCAGTCGAATCCGACTCTAGGGTTGCGGTGCTCATCTCTGTTTCAAAGCCGAAGAGCCAGCGCTGTCCGAAGACGTTTCCGTGGTCATGTGGCCAGCATGACTAAACACCAAGGTGCATGGAACGCTGTTACCTTCCCACCGAAGTGGTACCTATTTATCTACTTGCAATTTCTTGCTTTCGAACTGCTAGGTTGGCAGGAGCTGGAACTAGAGATGGGAGCTCACTCCATCATGTGGCACCCAGGTCTCACTTTTAAATCTATATTATGGTTTACCGAGGCTCATGGCTAAAAGAAACTACTGAACTTCTAGACTTGGGTCTAAATATGTCACTCTTCCTGCAGAAAGGGTCTTCCGCTCACAGAAGAGATGTTGCATCCCTCATTCTAGAACACTGGGTGAGAAGAATAAAACTAAGTCTAAAAATGTTCTTCCATTTGTGCAAAAGCTCATGCAGCCTCCAGCATAAATCCTTTCACAAGCATTTATACAACAGCTCTAGTAGCTCTTTCCTCTGACTTAAAAAATATTAAATCAACCTGTTAGTGCTCAAGCATGGGACTAAAGTAGCGTAAAGGCTGTTGAACTAAGAGCTAACTAGTGGTTTAAGGCACCACTCCCAGAAGGCAGAAAAACCCTTATTGCTGCAATTGAAAGTAAGGTTTTTTAAAAAAAATAATTTGTTTTAAAAACTTGCACAATGGTATTGTTTATTTCATTGCCATGTATTTCATCTTGTCAGCAATAAAGACAATTATTAAGATAAATGAGGCTGCCTCAGCATCACATTTATTATTGCTATTTACACAACTGTTTCTTAAACAGTCTACATGAAGGCATGAGAAAAATGCCTCTTGTTCTCCTTGAACCAAATCCTGTTCTCCTTGAACCAAATCCTGAGTGGCTTCATGTGCATTTTATCTGGACATCTAACTATCAGACATCCTCTTATAAGCACGCTGAGGTTCAATTCAGAACATGTCAGAATTTATTTGGGATGGGCACAAATCAAGTTAATTGTTGGGAAACACCCCCCCTTCTCTCCTTTTCTCTTGCATGATATTGATGAGTGACATCTTCACCTAATTCCCATTTATTGTGACTGCCAATTAGGATAGGAACAGACTTCAGTTTGTTAAGGCATTATGACATATTGGAATTAGCTGAATAGTTCCATCTACCATCTTGGTACACTGCATGAAGGGAAAATAACTAGGTCCTTGTTGGGGGTGTGTGTCCAGTTTGTTTGTGACATCCAAATGCAGCCCTAAGGTGCCAAACCAAGAGGGAGGGAGGGAGTGCAGTGAATGAAATAATTTCTCTGAAGATAGACATTCACCATGCTTGGGGGGTGGGTGGAGAACAAACAATGGGAGTGGGAAATTACCATTTTCCAGAATATTCTAAGTTCTCTTTTTCATGGAGCGAAACAGTAGACCTATATGGCAAACATACAGAAACACAATCCATGTAATACCCTTTATTAGGACCAACACAATGACACAACAATGTACAAGCATCTGAGCTCACCAGAATACTTCAACAAGCCAGAGATTACAATTACAGGTCATGACTGCACATTGCTGTTTGTATATTGCACGCCGCCATCATCATTATTATCATTAGTACTGTTTAGTTGCTTATACTATTGCATTGTTTAATGCATCTATGTTTTATTGTCTTTATTGTATCATATTTTAACCTGTTGTTAACCGCCCTGAGCCTGCCCTTGTGGGGAGGGCGGAAAATAAATTGAAATAAATAAATAAATTAGGCAGTTGTATTTATTCTCTATTGTATTTTAATGCATTTTTCATTTTAGTGTTTTTAATGTTGTTAGACGCCTTGAGCCAGTTCTGTGGCAAGGCGGGATACAAATTGAAATAATAAATAAATAAATTGTTATGTCTCAGGATTGGTCTTAATAAAAGTGTGAATCTTCCTTTCAAGGCTTCCCTCTTTTACTACATTTCTTTAAAAAGGCATTAAATAGATAGTGCTCTTGACTTTTTGGCTTTTACTTTTGGACCAATATGGCTGTTAAATCCCTCCCCCCCAACTTTCAACATATAGGAAGCCACTCCTAATCAATTATGTCCTTTCATAACATGTGAGGAAAGTGAATGTATGCCTGAGGAACATAACAAATTTTTATTGGCTTTCAGGGAAACTGAGATTTAGAAATTAGGAACTAAGTGCACTGAAGCACAAATTTATTTATTTATTCCTCAAATTTCTACTCCACCCTCCCAGCCAAAGCTGGCTCAGGGCGGCTTACATAAAATCAGCATACAATTACAATAAAATAATTGAAACATTTCTTCTCACATGATCCATGATTTACCAGCCGCAAATATTACTGTTGTAGTAATGAATGCAAGCTACGAGACAGTGTAAACCACACTGCAACAGTATTAAAAATCAATCCTAAAGACTCTAGGTATGTTATTTAAATAAAATTAGCCATTATCGCACAGCAAACGTCCTCAAAGAACTAGGACTCTGCAATCAGCCTGCTGCCAGAGAAGCTTCACAAACTATTATTTGTTTTGACAATTTGAGAGGTTTGGGAACTCTGAACACTAAGCACCACAGACCATGCTGAAACAATACAGAAATAAAGTCACTGTGTGCCTGAAGATATTCACTTCACTTGTTATGATAGGTTACTGTAGAACTCTACAGTCAAGACCTGTTTTTTTAAAAAAATCTTTCCCATCAGAAATGTCTAAAACAACAATACAACTTATCTGAACTTCTGACATTTTATTTTATGTGTTTATATACTATCAGTGCTCAAAATTGTACAATTGTCAACATTCATATGTGAACTAACAATCCCTAGTGAATTTTATATCCACTTTCAGATATTTATAAATTTTCCCACTCTGGGGCACATGTTAGTGAATGCTGGCAACCACATCTTATTGGAATGTCAATATCCACAGGTTCATCTCTGACTCTCACAAATGGAACTGTCAATATGTACATGTGAAAGTCAGCATTCAATGGATTTTGGACACTCACTGTTAAGATATATACATTTTTCTGTATGCTTACACAGAAAGGTATTTATTTATTTACTTAAAACATTTATTAGCAGCCTTTCTCCCTTGAGGAACTCAAGGCGGCTTACAACATAAATAAAAAAATCATAAAAAACCAAGAAAAACAATGGCCCCGGTCACACGGAGCATTAGGCACGCTAGAGAGATGGAAGATAGGCGGATTTTCCAGGCGCGATCTCACCGCCACATCTGGGAAGCGTAGAGCTCCTGCGGCGCACCCGAGGCTTCCCGTCGAAGATGCGGGGTAAAAAATAGTTTCCGTCTGATTGCGTTTCTGGTGGTAGTTCCGGTGCCCATGTCCCCTCGCAAAAAGGTTCCCCCCCAAGTCTCCACGGATGCGCACAAGCACCCAATGGAGCATGTGCACATTTCAGTTAAAAACCCCCACAACCCCGTTTGCCGCTTCGCTTCTTTGCCGCGTCGTGTGATCGGTACCTCCCCCCTAACCACGGGAGCTCGACGGGACCTCAACCCGATGCCTGATCACACAGTCGCGCATTAGTTTGCTCCGGGGCAAACAGCCAAGCCTCCCTCCGCATTTTCCTGCCCATGTGGCCGAGGCCAATATAAAAATTATTTTAAAACTCATAAAAAGTAACAACTTAAAACCTATTAGGACTGCCAATACATAGAAACGAAATCTGTCAAACACAGCCTTAAATTGTCTTCAACTGCCTCCTGAAGATCAACAGTGAGGGGACTAAGCACATATCCCCAGGAGGTTGTTCCATAATTGTGGGGCTGCCAACAAAAAGGTGCTACACTGGAAGAGGATGCTATTTTAAAAAAGCATCAAACTAAACAGATGGTAGGTTTTCAGCAAATTATGTCATTGGCTTGAGACTATTTCGTATGATGTAGGACTGTAGCAGGGGTCATTTCCTGCAGGAGAGCACAGGAGCGGTGCTCCGGCAGTAAAGAGCCCAGGGGGTGGGCACAAGCAACAAGCCCCAGCCCCTGCTCCCAGCAGCTGTCAGTCAGAGCAAGAAGCAGCCAGGTAAGTTGCACAGCTCCCCCCCAGTCCAAAACAGTCCAGTGGCACCTTTAAGACCAAGTTTTATTCAGGTACAAGCTCTCCCTCCTCTGCAAGGACAGATTTGCACGTTCCTCCCCCTCCCCAATAGCTAGCGATCTAAAACAGTCCAGTGGAGCCTGAGCGGTGGGTGTTGCCTTCTGACACACTTCCGGTGATACCAGGGGGTGTGGCATATGCAAATAAGTTATGCTAATGAGTTATGCTAATGAGCTCCTACACCTCTTTTTCTATGAAATGACCCCTGGACTGTAGTATGTATGCATGTATGTATTAGTGGGACTGACAGGAATTCTTTATTATACCAGCCAGATAAGAAGATGGGGCTCAAGCAAGAGTTCTTATTTTCCTTTTGTTTTAAACATGGTGAAGCCCTCATATAAGAAATTCTGTGAAACCTAAATTGGACCAAATCCAGCCAAGGAACATATGGAGAATTTAAAATGGTGAAACAAACTGGCCAAGCGGGTGAGTACTCAAATTTAAACCAGTAAAGGCAGTTACCACATGGTGAGTGAATATAGATCACTGTTGTCTATTTCTTACCAAATCTGTTCAAACAGCTGAGTGCTTGCCAGAGATAGTAAAAAGTAAAGTTTACTGATAGCTGATTCTACCCATCAAGTTTTCATGTGATATCTACATTTAATTCATATTCATGAATTAGATACACAGAATGGCTAAAACATGAACACATTGTTCTTCCTAGTTAGTAAGCTTAGAATTAGTGGCATCATGGAGTTCATACTTGGCCTATAGTATTTTTGGTGTCGAGTTACCACTGGAAAATTCACAAGCAGTTAACTTCTGAAATTATTATTTTTGCTTAATCAATAAAGTGATGCTTCCTTCTCGGATTTTGAAAGTGCAGATATTTGGCATGCAGAACTTGACCATTTTAGATCTGATAGGGAAAATTGCTGGATAGAGAAGGGTTCTTTCCCACAGAGAGAGATATTCATGCTTCCTATTGTAAGGAATATGGGGTATAGGCAAAAAAAGACATACAACAACAGTGGTCCCCAACAGCAGAGTGGAACTATTATTAAATGACAATTATTAAAATTAATAATTTACTGTTGGAATCAGTGTGGAACAAGTGGCATTTTTCATAGTATATTTGAAAGCATTTGTTGATAAACTCATGGGTCTTGTAAGATTCCAAATTAGCTGCTAATATATTTGCAAAATTAAGAAATAATCTAATTTGAGTTCCTAGGAGTGCTATAAACAATTTCTTTAAAAAGTTTTATCATGCTATTTATGCATTACCCTCAGACAAAAAGTTACATAACTTGATTTTGTACAATGGCTTATTGTCTTTATTTTAAATTCTGTCTTCTCACTACCTTTAAAACAAATACCAATCCCCCCAAACCTAGTTTTCTATAGCATTTAATATCTATACTCATTCTGAGTTTTGTTCTGTGTTAAATCAGGAGAATCTACCCCAAAATGTTCAGAGGATTTCAGGAGGAAAAGTATAGAATCTATCCTTAAAGAAAGCTATATATATAATTTCCAGATGCCTTCAGGACACTGATAGCTTGTGATTATATGTTTCATGAAAGCAAATGTGGAACTAAAACATTAATTTTGCATTCCTTCTCCTCACCAAGCAAAGATAGATGCGGACACAGCAATCTGAGGGCTTCTGTCATCAGTAATGGAAACTTGCATCTGAACAATATGAAAATCGGTACAAAAATAACATTAGAACTGCAATCAAGTTACATTACTAGAAATTCAGTTCTGGAATGGTTTATATCTTAAATGGAGAAATAATGCTTTTTAAGACCATTTATGGCTCACTTGCTTGAAACACCAAATCATTACAGAAAAAAAAAAGAAGACGTTTGGAGTAAAGTCAGTTGAGAAAGAGGTCTGATCATAGAGAACAAATTGAGAAACATTCCTGTAACTGTAAAAAGAAATCCATTTTGAATCACAGCTAGAAATCTTAATCTCCTTTTGGTGGTAATAGAAGAAGAAGAAGAGAAGAAGAGATTGGATTTATACCCCACCCTTCACTCTGAATCTCAGAGCAGTTTACAATCTCCTTTCCCTTCCCCTCCCCACAACAGACACCCTGTGAGGTAGGCGGGGCTGAGAGAGCTCTTGACAGAAACTGCCCTTGAGAGAACAGCTCTGAAAGAACTTGTGACTGACCCAAGGTCACACCAGCAGCTGCAAGTGGAGGACTGGGGAATCAAACCGAGTTCTCTCAGATTACAGTCCACGCATTTAACCACTACACCAAACTGGGATTATGCCCCAAACACCAGAAAAGCAATCCTGGGTTATTTTCTCTCTCAGATGCCCCACTTGTGAATTCTCAATCAATTCATAGCAGAAGTGATATTTTATGTCACACAAGAGTGTCTCTGGACTTACAAATTCTAATTTTCAGTAGGGAAAACATCTGAAATGATTGGTGGACACAGAGAAGGAGGTGTTTAGAATGAGATATTTAAGTTTTTAATGGCAATTGGAAGTACTGTGGCTACTTATCCCTTTAAGAAAAAAAACAACTGAAAGACAATGCCAGTTGAGATACCGGATGGATTCAGCTGGAGAGGCTCAGAAGCAAGAGTAGGATGATGATTTTGTTTATTGTTGGCGTCTCACTGTCTGAATGCCCTGACATGTTACAGACAATTGTCAAACTGCAGCATATCACCATCTGATGTTCAAGTGAGACAGGGATAGGAGAATTACAGCCTCATTGTCTCATACTAGAACACTGAAACAAGTTACTTATACCAGCCAAGAAAAGATCACCATGGAGTGGCTTCAATGCCTCACCCAAAACGTCTGCAGTCTAGTCTACGTTTACTATGTAAAAGTTGAAACATTTTGCTCAAAGTACATACTTCACAAGGATGAGTTTACCATGCTTTTAAACAGCCACCTTCCTGCTTACTGGTGGTGACACTTGCCCTTCAGGAAACCAGCAAGGAAGTTTTTACCGCCCCCCTTTCCTCATTATGTCATGAGCAACTCTTTAGTGTGTATTGGCAGGCAGGCAGGCAGACAGACTGGCAAACATGTTTGAAAACAAAATCTACTGATTTTGTTGTCTTACTCAAAGGCTGTTTGATTATCATATTTTGCATACCAAGTCAAGGGAAAAGGGAAGCTTTTACTCAGTCCTTTCTAGACACGCTTTAAGAATTTATGAAGTAATAGAAACTGGATGGAGCTTGGGCAGTTATGCGCTCGCATTGAAAAAACTTTGAGTTGGATCCAAAGGTGTCCTTTCATATGTGGAAGACAACTTCTACTCAGAGAAGGATGATTTTTGATCCTGCACTGGAGCACTGCACAATAAGTACCAAAGAAGTTACACTTACGAGCAGTTAGATACAAGTTCAGTAGCACCTTAGAGACCTAAAATGTTTCAAGGTATAAGCTTTCAAGGGTCATAGCTCCCTTCATCAGACACTGCTTAACTGCAGGGAATAAATTCTGGCCCGTGCAACTATGCAAGCATTTCTGGAACAGAAGCGGCTGCTATCTCCTGAAACAATCCAATCATACATTTCTGTGCTCCAGATTAAAACACTGGTATTTTTGGTATGTGGCTGCTATCTTCTGAAACGATCCAACCATACATTTCTGTGCCCCAGATTAAAACACTGGTATTTTTGGTACCTAAATGTCACATTTTAATATTTATTTATTTATTTGATTATTTTTACCCCGCCCTCCCCGCCGAGGCAGGCTTTTAAGACATAGGCTGCAGCCACACTTCACTGGATACTGCACTCTCACAGCACTGTAGCAGTCCTTTCAAACTGGATGTTCTTGTTCCCACAGGGCAATATGGCAGCAAATAACTGCTGTAGAGTAATGGCAGTGCAATATCCAAAGAGGTTGGATTAAGCCATAGTTAGCATTGCTTTCTAGGAAACAGGCGGTCCTTCACTCCCCCCCGCCATGTGCTAGAGTATGATACTTTGTGCATCAGATAATGCGTGCTAACAGTAAGAAAGATCTGTACAACCTTGAACTTCCGACATATAGCAAGAATAACTGAATAAATGGGAATGCTGAGTACTCTGTTGGATGTACTGTTTTTCCACTTCTGCTGATGTTTCTCATCACTGAACGATGTATGTCGCATAATATAATGTTCCCGGGTGTCACAAAAATCAACATGATAGCATTTGTATTTATGTTTCTAATAAAAGATGGTTGGCCTTTGGCCATTTACAATAATTCCAGCTATGCAACGCTTCCATTCCCTTTTAAGTATTATAATGGCACAAAATGTTTTCCCCTTCTGCTACTTCTGTGAGGTAAAGTATTTGCAGGTTAAGAGGTACCTCTTAAGTTTGAAAGGAAAATGCATAAAACAAAACTGATTCACAATGTTCAAACATCCTCTTTAAAAATACTGCTTCCAGATGATAAATGTCAAGCTGGAAAACTAGTGTACCGAATGCACATATGTATATCAAGTTTGATTAGTCTAATAAACCTGAATGTTGTTAATTTGAAGAAAACTTCACTTTATTGTTGCTTTTATGTAGCTAGATAAGTGGCTGTTTCACATCCTCTATAAATGATACATGATTTGAAAACTATTTTATGAATGTGGAGTACTGTATAATATTTTCATTTTATATGGAATTCTCCATTTGACAACCCCATAAAACACTGCTTTTTAAGGGAGACAGAAAAAGAGACAAAACTAGAGAAAGCTTTTCAGGATTAGATGCTGGAACGTTATGATCAACAGAAGCTTAGAAACAATTGAGGTAAACAAAAATAAGAATGCAAATAACTGTTAGGCACATTAAAAGCTGAACTGCAATAGAGTTTGTGAGTTGTAGTAATGTTGGTAATTGGACAATTTTTCATATTTAACTCAGTAACTCGAGCCAGAAAGAGGAGATACTGAAAGGTTCACAAACACAGTGAGCCAATATTTTTGCAACGACAGTTTTTTTCATGTGACCAAGAGATACGTTTCTTAAATGATACACGGAAGAAACCTACCAGTACTGTTATTTGTTCCTTCTAATTCTCAAGACTATGACTGCCAAGTCAATAGAGGAAGACGATGTACTGAAAATAATGTGTGTTTTGAAAATTAACACAGGAAACAATCCTTACCAGTTCTAAGAACCAAGAGAGCCACTTTGAGTTACAGTTGAAGCTTGATGGGAGTACTGCAAATAATTCTTGAAATTAGGAAACTTGCCCATTTTTTTTTGTTTTTTTATTAATCTTTGGTGGTATAATCATATGAATTTTAGTCAATCTGATAGAGAGCCTGCTTTCTGGAACATGCTAATTAAAAGCAAGCTCAGCCAATCTTGTTCCCAAGAAAATCTGCAGAACTGTAGACTTACAGGACTCTCAGTGCATGGCCTGATGTCATGCAAGCTAAAAGTTCTTCCTCCTCATTAAGCCAATTTCTCCGGGAAATGAAGATGGACGAGCAATGGTGCCAGCACACAAGAGAGCTCTGACCCTCCATCTAATTCCTTCTTCCTGTTTGGTAAACTAAATTGTGTGTGTGAGTGTGAGAAGGCCCTTGGTAGGTTCGGTTAACAGAACAGCATGTAACCATGTGTGCTTGTAACTGCATTGTTTGTACTGTGCTGCTGCTATGTCTGTCAATTGTCTGTACATCTGTGCATTTGGGATAAGGGGTGGCTGTGTGTTTGACTGGACTGTCCTACCTCGCATGCCTCTGCATTAGCAAGGTTTGAACTGCCTGGACTACAGAACACGTGCCTCCCTGCATATTCCCAGCGTGCCTCTGGACAAAGAAGGCAAACGCCATTATTGCTCAGTTGGAAACTTGGCAGAACAAGGGGTTTTCCCACCATTGCTGAACTGTGGGAAACCACGTAACCCGCTTTTCTATCTGGTTTGGCATCACAAAGAACTCATCCTTTATTGCCTCTTGAACAGGCACATCTCTGAAAATTACTCACGCCACGCCCACTGTCGTACATAAGTCTGAGTTGGGCATTCGGAACCATCCTTAGAGGAGTTCCGGTATCAAGCAGTCATAATGGAAATGTCTGGTTCCAAAATATAAAGAGTGTGTGTGCAAAATTTTGGCTGGCCATTTTTAGAGGGGGAAAAAATCTGAGAAGATAATAAAATGTGATTTGCTATGGCTCGTGATAATTAATCAGTTCAAGATATTCTTTAAACAGATACAACATGCAAGGATAAGGATGAATGGCACTAATAAATCAGGGACCAAATGCTGACACCTGGCATCATAAGCGTAGAGCAAAGAGGATGTCTATTTGCAGCAGGACTACTTTCAAACTAGCAAGAACACCAGCAAGAGAATGGAGACATTCAGACAGTAAGGATATAAGGCAACAGTGCTATAGCTGGGGACTGGGCATGCTGATCATCCAGACAGAAATAGCACCTTAATGTATGATCAGCCCAAGATGTACAGCTACACAATTTGTTTCCCATGTGACAAGCACATTGCTGTGACACTACCAAAATGTTCTTATGCTCAAAGGAATGCCCACCCCTTGTGTCAGCTGCCAGAGTGCATATAACTGGCAGAACAGCACAATTTACTCCCGAGCAGCAAACATTTTAGTGATTAATCTATACCTATTTAAATTTTTACATTTGCTCACAGCTGTTACACAGCTGCTTGGTTTCATTCTTCTTTGTTTGTCTAACACACTTACCAATACTCTTAACATCTCAAATTATAGCAGGCCACCCTAAAAATAAATAAATAAAAACTCATATCTGACGAAGACGGTAACTGTCTTGGTGCTATCAATCCTCTTTACAACCTTCCTACTGTGTATTTTAATGGCCTTCTGAATTTCACTTGGTTCTTTTAACTAACTTCTCTTTCCTGTTTGGTTGTTCTGCATTTAATTCATCTTGATATGCACACTTATGAGATTCATTGGTCCAAACAACAGATAGCTTCATAAGCTAAAAAACAAACATGTCTCCATGAGTTTAAGGGTTGCAAGGCAAATAAAGATATTGAGGCACAACATTACAATTAAACTGACAAAGATATTGAGGCACAACATTACAATTAAACTGACCTCACGCTGAGTGACCAAATAAACAAAGAAGATCAGTAATAATCTGGAATATTTGGGTTGTTGCCTCAAAGAAAACTAGTAGGAGACAACCACAGTGAGTGTGTGAAGGCAGGGAAGTGAACTACAGATGGATTTTGTTTATGCAAGTTGGTAAATTAGAAAGGTATGCTCACATATGTGACTCATGGATATTGTCAGAACCCTGGAGCAATCAGTTCCCAACAGCAGTAATTCAGAGAATAAAAGTTTATTGAGACATTGAAGGTATCCAGGCTCTTAACAGTTTTTGTTAGAACTAACCCAAAAGCACGCAAAGCCAGCAATTATACTAACCTCCCCCCAAACATTCTAGTGGCCTAGAGCCAATCACACCAAGGTAGGAGCCCGACAGAATATAACGGTTCATTATTCCCAAGAGAAAGTTGACACCAAGAGCTCAAGGTCATACATCTACTTCCAGGGAGATAGGAAAGGGAGCAGGCCGCACAGCAAGCAAAAACGAAAATGAACATTCCAGGCTTCATCCCGTCACCCATGGCAACCAAGCCTGATGCAACAGGTGGGTTGATAGATATAACAACTGTTCCTTTCAGAAATATGGTGATAAATAAGTAATTAAATAAGGGACCTTAGTGGAGCAAGTACTTAGTGGAATAATCTCATTTATCCTCCCCTACCATTTCCTCTTTCTTTTCCCTGAAAGACCCCACAGCCTTCCTGCTTCCTTCTTTCTCACCCACCAGCCAGCCTATTTGCCCCCCTCTCTTCTGCTGTCCCTCCTCCACTGCCCCTGGCAGCTTCTACATGGGATTACCATGGCTGAGTGGTGGAATGGCCTGGTTGTGTGGTGAGGAACCCACAAAGACTTGCAGGGGACATCTCACTGTACATTGCATTGCATTGCATTGCATTGCAGAGCCAGTTTGGTGTAGTGGTTAAGTGTGCGGACTCTAATCTGGGAGAACTGGGTTTGATTCCCCACTCCTCCACTTGCAGCTGCTGGATGACCTTGGGCAAAACATAGTTCTGTCAGAGCTGTTCTCTCATGAGCAGTTCTGGAAAGAGCTCTCTCAGCCCCCCCCCCGCCTCACAGGGTGTCCGTTGTGGGGAGGGGAAGGGAAAGGAGTTTGTAAGCCGCTGGTGCACATGCTACACCTAGTGGTGAAGGATGCTCTGGGGCTGGGGAACACTGTGAGAGCCACCTGGGATGATGCTACCCTTGAGATGCAGTCCTTGCTGGAGAGCTGATGGTGCCTGGCCGCCCACTTCTCAAGCAGCATCAAGTCTGACCGTCTGCTGCATGACAGGTAGATGGAAGGGGATGAGCCTGAACATCGGCTCATCCTGGACTTACCCACCCACTGGAATACTACCTACACCATAATTCCACATTTGGTGGCACAGAAGAGCACGGTGTAGGATGTCATCTCCTCCATGGCAATCCTGCATGGGGAAGAGGAACTCAGCATCAGCTCCACCAACTGGCTGACCCTCTCCCAAATGGTACATCTCCTCAAGACCTTTCAGGACACCACCAACATGTTCTGTACCCATACAGCCAGCCTGGGGCAAGTAATCCCCCTGATTCAAGGGCTGGATTGGGTGCTGGCCTCCGCAGTGCAGCCGGGCCCCAAAGGGACACCTGTTCTCCCATGGGTCAGGGCCTTGGCAGAGAGGCTGCAGGTGGGCATCACAACCAGGTTGCATCCTCTCTGTAAGGAAGGGGAGTACAGGCTGGCCTGTATCTGTGACCCCAAGATAAAAGGTAGCATTGCTCTCCAAAATGCAGAGCTCATGCAATGGAAGTATAGGAAGACCTATACATTTTAGAATTACGGAGCACAAATCTAACATTAGAAATCATCCTTTGGATGCTCCATTGACAGAACACTGAGGATCTCGGATTCTTGGTGTTAGCTGTAGTTAAAGAACATATGTACAACCGGCAAGATGCACTTAAGGAAGCATTCTGGATCTTTCGTTTACAGACTGCAACCCAACCATGATACAGAGTAGCCTGAGGGAGTGGGTGGGTGGTGGCAACATCATCCATGGCTACATGGTCATGGATGCCGGCACCAGCATGCTGGCAGAAGTAAAGGCTGTACACCTCAAGGGCATTGTCTGCCTGGCACAAACACTTCATTTGGTGGTAGATGCTCTGGGGCTGAGTAGTACCATGAGATGCGGTCCTTGCTTGAGGCCTGCCAGCACCTGGCTGCCCACTTCTCATGCAGCATCAAGTCTGCCTGTCTGCTGTGCAAGAGGCAGGGGGAGGGGGATAAGCCTGAACACTGGCTCATCTTGGACTTACCTACCTGCTGAAACTCCACCTACGCCATGATTGCACATTTGATTGAGAAGAAGAGCACAGTGCAGGATGTCATCTCCTCCGTGATGATCCTGTACAGGGAAGAGGAGCTCAGCATCAGCTCCACCAACTGGCTGACCCTCTCCCAAATGGTACATCTCCTCAAGACCTTTCAGGACACCACCAACCCCTGATTCAAGGGCTGGATTGGCTGCTGGCCTCCGTAGTGCAGCCGGGCCCCAAAGGGACACCTGTTCTCCCATGGGTCAGGGCCTTGGCAGAGAGGCTGCAGGTGGGCATCACAACCAGGTTGCATCCTCTCTGTAAGGAAGGGGAGTACAGGCTGGCCTGTATCTGTGACCCCAAGATAAAAGGTAGCATTGCTCTCCAAAATGCAGAGCTCATGCAATGGAAGTATAGGAAGACCTATACATTTTAGAATTACGGAGCACAAATCTAACATTAGAAATCATCCTTTGGATGCTCCATTGACAGAACACTGAGGATCTCGGATTCTTGGTGTTAGCTGTAGTTAAAGAACATATGTACAACCGGCAAGATGCACTTAAGGAAGCATTCTGGATCTTTCGTTTACAGACTGCAACCAAAAGGTCTGAATCAGGAATTTGATCTTTGATGTTTTTTTGTGAAAGTTATGGCTATCTGGGAAGTAGCAGTGTGGTAGGTTTGAGAACTTGAATGTTGTTAATTAGTTACACTTGTGGGTGCTGGCTGGAGAGTTTAAATGACATGCTTGCAAGGTGGGTTTTGAGAAGACAGACTTGAATTAGGAGCAATATGCCACAGAAGTAATTTCAGAAGTCTTCCATCTATGTAGAACTTATGTGGAGAGTAAATGACTTGTAAGAGATTACTTGTATCTTCATTGTATGTCTGCTGTTTGTTTGGTGACCTTTTTGTATTTTTATATTATGTGCAGTGAGGATTCTTTGAGAAAGACAAAGAAACGAGCTGAAAGTAAACCTGGACCCCGTCAGAATCTTTCACATGCTGCACTGTGTAATAGAACATGCTGTTGTTTGTTTCACTGGGGTTGATAGGTGTGCCATGGCGGAGGATTTGGCAGAGGTGATGGTGAGGCAGTCCCTCGCCAAGTCCCCTGAGACCACCTCTGCCGATCCCCTGGAGTACTGGTCATGCGAGGCTACCATATGGCCTGCCCTCTATTACATGGCCATGAGTCTTCTCTCCTGCTCTTCCATCAATGTCCAGAGCAAGTGGGTATTCTCCCACCTGGGAGATATTCTCAGATCCCACTGCTCCTGCCTGGACCCAGCTAGGGTGTATGAGTTGGCCTTCCTCAAGGTCATTCCTCCCCCTGCTGGGCCTCACAGGGTCCATCTCTGGACCTTACAGGGTAAGATCCAGGCCTCCTGTTGTTCCCCTGCATGTCCCCCCCATTCCTCCTCCTCTCTGGGTGATCTGGCCTGCAGGATGTGCCTTTGGTGCTCGGGTGGGAGAATGGCCACCTCTGCAGGGTGGGGGTGGGCTCCCTCTCACCCAATACCTATCTCACGAAACAACATCATCCTCATAACACAACACCTACATAATGGTCACTTTAAATGGAAAACTATGATTTCCACTGGTTTGGTGGGGTTGGGGTGCCTGCCAAGATGTTGTGGGGTAACTCTGGGGAGCCCCTGTCAGAAGTCTCTTGCCATGTTTGCCTTTCTGTCATTGTATTACTAATCACTTTAAATGGAAAAGTCTGATTTCTACTGGTCTGGTGGAGTTGGGGTGCCCATCAAGTTCTGGGGTAACTTTGGGGGAGCCCCTGTTGAAACTCTGGGGATGTCTGCCTTTCTGTCCTTCAGAAACTGCCCTTGGAGACTTTGGGGGGGGGGTCTGTGAGCATGAGGGGATGCTTGCCTTGCTTCCAGTGTCCGGCTGGAGGAGTCTGCCCAAGTGAAGTTTCCCTGTGAGTTTGGTGTCACTGGCTTGTTCCTGAGCAATTCCATAGACTCCAGTAACCGCAGCTGTCTTTTCCAGAGAGAGCAATGGGGAGACCTTTTTTTGGGTTTCATAAGTGGGACCCCAGAAATGTAATCCGGAGAGACTGTAGAGGAGCAGGTTGAGGTTCCCCGTGCATTCGATGTGTGTAGCTTGCAGGGGATCGATTCTATACACTTTTGAACCTGTGCCTGATGTTTCCTCCAAAAGCACTTTCCTATCATGTCCTTAGTCCTGTAGGGTTTGCACTACCACAGTGACACTGGTTCTGCTGCGCAGATTGCACTGGTACCACTGGGCTTGCAAAATTGCCCCCCCCCCGTTATTACTGCAGAGATTCTCGGGGACTTTGATTCTATTATGCTGGGCTTCTATTGCCCTTGCTTTTTTTGCTTCCCCCTCTCCATTGGAAACAAAGGAGGATGGGGGCCTCTTCTTTGGACCCTGTAAATCCAATCCTCACCAAACTTGGAGGGCAGGTAGAGGCGAGTCAGCTGTTTGGTGTCTCTAGAATGCCGTTCCGAGGGGGGGGGCAGGTTCTACTGTATCACGGACCTCGCAAACTGAACTGGTTCATCTAGTGCCTAAAAGTTTGTGATGGTCCGTGGTTCATGAACTGCGCACTCCACGAACCACAAACTGAACAGAAATGAATTCTCATGGTTCGTTCCCATCCCTAGTCAGCAACAGACCAAAAGTCTCAGACACAGAAGGGTTTTCTCATTCATGTATAATATTTGCATAATTTATTCATTTTATTTATTTATATCCTGCTTTTCTCCTCCGCGGGGACCCAAAGCAGCTTACGTTGGTCTCCTCTCTTCCTTCTCCATTTTATTTTAACAACAACCTTGTGAGGTGGGTTAGGCCAAAAGTGTGTGACTGGCCCAAGGTTACAAAGCAAACTTCCATGGCACAAGTGGGGATTTGAACCGGGGTTTCCCAGATTCTAGTTGGATACTTTAAACATTTTGCCATTCTGCCTTTCTCCCCTTCCCCCCTAAAACAGTCAGGGTCCAAGTTACGTAATACGACCTGTTATCTAGAGATGACAGACTGAATTGGAGACCTTCTGCACATAAAACACGTAATGTGTTCCTAAGCCACAGCCCCTTCATACTTGTTAAAGTTATCTTTAGGTAAATCTAAATTTTCAGGGTTGCCACATTTGGAAGAGCTGTGATACTCTGTTTTGTCTGTGTTCTACTTGTTACTATACTATAATTATGAGGACAAGATGAGAAATGTTAATGGTTGAGGTGTTTGGAGAAAATGTTGCTTGCAGTATGTATTTCAGTTTCTTTTAAATAGCATTTGGGGAAATTGATAATGCACAGTATGAGTGGAGAGCTGTGGAACTGAAATCAGTAATAAAAACAAGTGGTTTAGAAGATAAGTTAGTTTGCATGACATAATCCGTTCCTAACACAGCTTCTACTGAGGGGGGGGGGGACAAAAACTTGCCAAATATTTTCCTGCTCCTAATTAATGTGCATTGTGCTCCAGGGTCCTCAATGCTGACAATATAGCTGAAAGCAGTTTGCATAATACTTTGCATCTGTATCATAATGTGTATTTAAAAGGAAACAATTGTGTCTCTCCATCACCATTTACACCTGCCAAACAGAGTGGGTTTTTTGGGGGAGGGGGGGGAAGGGAGTCATTTCTTAAATTTCACTAAACAGGAAAACAGCCTCTTGTGTCTTTAAAATGAAATCAGATTAGCAACTAAAATTCTAGGTATCCCTCCCAAGTGAACTCGGAAATTACTTGAAGTTACTTGGCACCTTTATGAGATGTCTTCTGTAAGCCACGACTGGATCTCCGTCTGTCCTCCACCACCCCCCACCCCCGGTTCATTATGCACACGTGGTGTAGTGGCTACAGTGTCAGGGTAGGATCTGGGAGACCCTGGTTTGAGTCCCCAGTCTTCCATGCAAGCTTGCTGGGTGATTGAATCAGTCACATACACTCCACCTGACCTACCTTCATAGGGCTGCCACAAAGATAAAATGGATGAGAGGAGAACAGTGCAAGCTGCTTTGAGCCCCCATTGAGGAGAAAGGTGGGATACAGATGAAGTAAATAAATAATAGGACTGGCAAGGGCAGTCTCAACATTTGTTTCTAAGGCTGGTATCACCCCCCCCCAAAAAAAAAGGGTTCCAGGTAGCCATGCTTTGTCCAAAGAAAAACCCAAAACCAAAAAGCAAGGACTGCCTTTGGTTGGTCTTAATACAAGGTATTGCATGGCTTTGTTTTTGGCCTGTGCTAGAAATCATTCCCAAGATCCTTCCAAGAAAGAGGACTTAACAAACTTTTCCTCAAGTTAATAATAATTATGAAACTTCCTCAGCCAAATCATTAGCACTGAATGTTATTCAAGGTTCTTTGAAGCAAGGTTATTTTTAGGCTTCTCTCCTTCGGGGTGATGATTACTTCACAGGCACCGCAAATACTTTTGTGCCAAGATGGCGGCTTACGCTCATCTCTTCTAGGATATAATGTTCAGACAGTATTCCTAAGAAGGTCTAATGAGGAGGAAGTCCCATTTTATTCAACAGTGCTTGTTCCCAGGAAACTGCTCTTAGAATTGCAGCCTCAGTTTCTTCCCTGTACTATAAGAAATTGATTAAATAAACTGCAGAAGAGGTAAAATGAATTTATTGAAATCCTCGGAGTTAAAGCAATTACTAAAATTACAGTCTGAACTCAACTATAAATAGCATATGACCAAATGGGCTCACCCCATATAACTTTGCCATTATAAATGTTAGTCTTTATTGAGCTGTAAAAGAATTTGTTTTAACCAAACAGAAATCACCGAAAATTCCCCTTGAAACCCAACAACTCACAAATACAAGATATTATACTAATATGCATATAAAATTGACTGATTTCCAGCTTCCCACAATTTAAGCTTTTTTGATATTATGGAAAATCTTTACATCAAACAAGGGTTAAGAAACTAGCTCAGAATAACAGAGTGGATTAATTATTCTAGGTTTATTACCTGTCCTACCAAAGCAGGGCAAAAACCTGGTTCTTCTGAGCCACAAAAAAAAGATATGGCCATACAGGCCTGGCACATACAAAACCAGACAGCGGTGTATGCAAAATCCCTGCATTGTAGTGAACTGGAACACCCATGCTAGACAGGCGGTCCCTGGAAGCATTGAAGTGCGTGCAGTGCTCTTGATTAAACTGGTAATCTGAACATGCTCTAAGCACCACTATTAAGTCAGAAGTACGGCCGCGGTGGCTCAGAGGTTAAGATGCTGAGCTGCAGACCGGAAGATTCGTAGTTCAGCAGTTCAAGATCCTAGTGCCGCATGACAGAGTGAACTCCTGTCTCTGGCCCCAGCTCCTGCCAACCTAGCAGTTCGAAAGCAAGAAACTGCAAGTAGATAAATAGGTACCGCTTCAGTGGGAAGGTAACAGAGTTCCGTGTGCTTTGGCATTTAGTCATGCCGGCCACATGACCATGGAAACGTCTTCAGACAGCACTGGCTCTTCGGCTTGGAAACAGATGAGCACTGCCCCCTAGAGTTGGATTCAACTAGCTTTTGAGCAAGGGAAACCTTTACCTATATTTACTCAATTTACTGGAACTTACAAATATTTCCCATTTAATTCAGTGGACCTTTTATCTAAAACAGCTGCATACAGAATTGTGAAAATATGAGACTACAACAATATTCTACTGTTGTTGTTTTCACAAGAAGAAAATTTAGAAGTGACGGGTGTCCTTGACTATAACTTTCATTTAGGTGAAACAGGGCAGGGTCATCTAAACTTTTAATCAGTCTGCTAAGATGGAAACAGCTTCCTTGAGGAAATCAAGTTTATCAGACAATTCTTCAATTGTTGTGCATCTTATTCATATGATCCATGGTGGCTTGGATACCACGACGACCCTTCCTCGCCCCTTGCACTACAGACCCAAATTATATTTATTTATTTATTTAGATTTGCCAGGCTGCCCTTCCCTACAGGTAGAGCTCAGGGTGGCTTACAACAAAGTGATAACAAAAATCTTTAGCTTAAAACAACATTAAAGCAATTTAAAAAACAGATCAATAAATAGAAACAGAGCACATATACCAGATGATGGAAAAATCGGCTCCCCTGACCTCCTTGGGGGGAGGGGTTGCGAGGGATGGGGTGCCAAATGCCTGGCGGAACATCTCTGCCTTACACGCCCTGTGGAAAGGTAATAACTCCTGCAGGGCACGGATGTCTTCTGGCAGAGAGTCCCACCAGGTGAGGGCCAGGGCTGAAAAAGTCCTGGCCCTGATTGAGGACAGCCGGATCTCAGGCCAGGGACCACCGGGACGTTCTTATTTCCTGTGCACAATGCTCTTCCAGGGGGATACTGAGAGAGGCGCCCCGAAGGTATGCAGGTCCCTGACCATTAATGTCTCCTTTATGATGCTCATAGGTGATAGCATGGGGAGGAGTCTGCACAGGAGGAGTCAGAGGGCTGCAGCAAGAGTGGGAGGGATATGCAAAACTCCCCACCCCTTCCCTCAATGGAACTCCTCTGTGTTACCCAACCTGATATTTGGTTCAAACACTATAAAGTGAATTGGCGGATACATCCTGGTCCCGTTGGGATACTTGACTCACATACTTTGTAGCCTAAAGCCCATAAACCATACATATATCTCAAAGCTGTAGTTTCTCTGCAGTAAGAAATGACGGCACGTAATGCCACTGCAGTTGCAATATTTCTGAAGTAGGGCACTCCTAAAAAGGACAGTTGCTATTAACATTTCTAGAAATTTAATTCTATAGCAAAAGATTTAACAGCTTAGTGCAAAGGGTTTTTTTTTAATCCTTATAGAACAGTTAGTTATGTGGGGGGGGGAATCACTTAAACTAATATTAGAGGGAATGTATTTCAGAACTAGTCATAATCTCATAGCCTGAGGCTAGGATAAAAGGTCATGGGTAATTGGTGAAAGAATGATGAATGCCATCCAAACTATATGTCTTTAACAGTTTTGTCATGACAAGACATTGGCAGATTTGTTAGAGGAAAAGGCATCTCTGTACACAAAACCTTATCACTGATTCAGTAAACTATTATATTTTAAGACAAGAGATAACAGAAGATGCAGATACTACATTTCAATCCCCCCACTCCTTTTTTCTATCTACACAAAAGAGCAGGGTGTTTTCAAGACTTGTGGTGCTAATGGGATTTAAAATGAACTTAGTTCCAATATGCAGTTGCCGAAAGAGTTAATATTTCAATCACATGCAATTCATTAAAATGCATTGCCACAGTTAAACACCAATTAATACTTAAGGATGCATTTAAAATTTTTTTTACGGGTTGCACAAGTAGAAATTTGCTCCACAATATTTAATTGCAATTCATGCAATTAATTCCCCCCTCAAACAGAACCCTTGGCTGCATCTACAAAATGAGATGCATCTTTTGATACGCACAATTTGTTTACTTATTAAATAATATGCAAATATATACCTGAAAAGAGGTTTCTATATTAAGGCTATACCTGACCAGCTTTGCTGTCATGGATAAAGAGAATGATTCTGGTTGAGTGGCTTTCTTGAACTCATTCTCCTTCAGGGAAGACACTTGAGTCTCCAGTGGGAAGTTACCCCTTTTATTGCTTTCTCCCATCAAAATGTAAAGGACAATATCAACTCATAATGGATTAGTGGGATATATAAGTACTTAGTACCTATCAGCAGCACCTGATCTTGATGTATTGTATATATCACATGTACAGAGCATTCTTTTAAAACCAATATCACAGAACTGTACTGAGCCCATGGATAAGGCAGGTTTCACAGTGAAACAGGTGTGTACAGGTATGCTTCTATATGGCTATCCGTACCTTATGCTCCTGGACCCTGACACAAATGGCATCACATAAAAAGTTACATTTGTAACATGTTACTGTAAGATCAATACAACAACCTTCTTTATGAACTTACTCTATGAGGTAACCCGGAGGATTTGTGGAGAACATTTGTGAAAATACTACATGACACAAACTGATTAGATAATAAGGAAGCTAAAGAAAATGTATTACCTTGTCTCACCAATAATCCTCCTTTATACCTAGGAGTGTTATGTTTATCTGTGCAACGATAAGCAAGCCTTTTTGCTACTATTTCCATAAATGCAGGTGTACTGGATGAAATTCCACTTCATAATAATTGGCCGAAGTAGGTTGTTGACATCTTACAATTTTGCAAGCCTTTCCATTTGATCCTTGGCACTTCTACATGGACGAGAACTGAAATAGCTGCTTCGCTACTGTACACAGCACCAAAGGAAACTAATACACCAGGATGAAATCGTGGATCTTCTGGGACAAGGAGGCATCTTAACGTTTCTGGCCTCTTAGTGTCTTAACAGAATTTTACAATATATTGTTTTCCCAGCCAGGCCAACGGCACTTCTCTTTTTCACCACATTATACACAATTCAATCTTCATGTTAGCAAATAAAGGACAAAATGTTTTACCTCGCATTCATATATATGCCCATGTGCCATTAAGACAACAAGAAGCTGAAATCTATGCCACAAGGATATATAATGTCTCAAACCATGCCAAGTTGTAGACCAATGGAAATAATTCAACTTTCTGCATGGAGGAAATGTTCCTGTTGGATTATACTCAATGTAGTCCACAGATATGGTACCAACGTAGAAAGCTCTCCTAGTCATGTCTACATATTTAATTACCTGGTTGTATAATTTCTGCCCTTCATTTTAAACCAGAAGAATTTCCGAAGCAGTTTATTTCTCCTTGTTCTCACCAACTCTGGTACAACTACTACCGGCCTATATGTCCCCCATCTATGCCTCTGGGTAGGCTACTGTCTATCGTGCTAACGCCATCTCCTGCCTCAAATCCTTTCTTCTCTTCCCAGGGAGCACTGCTCCCCCCCCCAATGGACTTGAACATTGGTGTTAAAATGGGAAATTGATGGGTCTACCATATGAGTCTAAGGCTCTCCACTGCAAGACCAGATTTGGACTAGGAAGACTGAACAAATTTATAGAACAAGATACACATTTTAAAACAAATATATAGTTCTGCCATTACTGCAACCGGCAAAAATGGCAAAAGAATAATTCCCAGAGTTTAAGGACTTCAGCTGAGTCAATTTCATTATACAGATGGTTTTCAGTGATGTACCATGAACTATGGAGTGTTGATTTAGTTTTATTTAATGCTGCATCAAATACACTGGGAACCCCTTGTGCTTTTTTGTGCTCTACAATCACTAGTAGATACAGTCACCATATTAAAACTTGGCGATGGTATAAATATGGCCCAAGATTTCACACCTGAGGCTCATCATGCTCTCACTGAAACTGCTAAAAAGCTTCCCTGAACAAACAATTTCTACTCCCCAACTCTGAACAATATACATTTGCTCCCCCCAAAGTTGAACAATGCATGTCCTACCCTGAGTTCTTGGTGTTCGTTTCCTGCGATCCCTGAACGCTGCCCCAGATTGCAGTGCCTCAAGAAGATTATCCATCACTCCTGTCTCGTCGCCCTCTGTGAATAGCAAGAGGAAGTAAAATTAATCTCTTTGCAATTAAGGTTATAACGCAAGGAAAAAATATGGAAAGCAAAAATAGGGTCACATTTACATAAAACCACTAAATTAAAGACATATATTTCACTGTAATGAAAGCTGTCAGTTTTCATGCGATACCATTGACTAGGTTGCTTATGGGGTTCTATTAAGCAGAATTGATGCCAAGCTCACATACTGTTCTTCTAACTTTCAAGACCTTGTCTCGTGTATTATTGATGACATGCTCCATATGCAAATAAACAGGTGCTGATCAGCAACTGCTGTTTCACTTTTAAGGTCCTTATGAAAGCTCCCTAAGCAAGAACTTGGCAAGCCTCTTCAGCTGAATCAATGCACATAAAGCAATTTGATGGCACAGGCGGATCAACACCAGGTTAACTACCATTAGTGTTAATATTGCAAGAGAGCAGCGGCTTCAATGCCATTCATGGCCTGCAGAAAACTCTTGTATGAATGGGCTTCTTCATTCATGTCAACAGAGGGGCAAATCCACAGGGGCCGGTGAGTGTAGACCAACTTAAGCCAGTGGAAAAGCAGTAACAAATGGGGAGCAGAGGCTTCATACACATAAAGAATTCATTTTCTTTTAGCCTCGGTACCAATGTTACATTTTACACAACTTACTTCCTCTTTAATCTCATTCTGTCCCCCATAATTACCATTTTAAGTTTTCAGTTAGCCACAGTTATGGTAAGCCTTGTCTGTTCAGATGGAGAATTTATAGGAGATTTATCACCAACGCAACACTTCAGAAATCAACAAGCAGAAAACCTATTCACATTTCAAAGTGGTGAAGGCTTTAAAAATTGCTCCCATCTCTCTGTGTTATGGAAAGTGGGTGAAGTTGATTTATTTAATTATTTGGTGCGTATCTATTTGCGTGTTTCAACTTCATGTTTTAATTTGTTCTTTTAATAAGAGCTTGAAGCAGTGTGCGATAATGTAAGGATTACAGGACAAGAACAGCTATAAGTTAGTGGAGGACCAATGAGCCATGCTGCTTATTTTGTCGATATCCACATTACAGGCTAATGACACACCCTGTAAGCAAGTGACACAAGGCTGAGTTTTATTCTGCTCACATCTGTGGCCTGTCTGTTGTCAAATAACGTCATAACAAAGAACAGCTATACGGCCTCACGTTTCTTTTAATACGACAATGTGCTTTATTATTCTGCTTAGTATGCTGAACTCCATTTCATAGGGCAATTGCATATGTAAAGTATTAAACACTGTTATGAAGACTGCTCTATTATACACACACTTAAGATCCACTGATTTCAATGGGAATCAAACATGCATGAAAATGGCAATGTGTGCTTCCAAATATTTCAAATACAAAATGTGGAGTTGTCTAAAGACACTCAGTACACACATATCTCAGTTACTATGGTTGGATCCAACAAGGCAGAAGTGCCGCTTTGCATGCAAAAGAGCTTTTTCATATTTCCTCCTCACTGCATTCCCTGCACAGCTGTTCCTAATGACCAGGAGACTCTATGGAACTGCATGGGATGGGGTAGTGGGGAATACAGTGGGAGGAGGCTATCAGTAACCCTCTGGGAGGGACAACTTGCTGATGCTTTCTGCTTTCGTAAGGACACCTTTGCATCCAACCCGTACTAATTATTTACTCTTTATCATGGCGCACTGCAATAATGTCATCACGCTCCATGTCAGAAAATCCCAACTTGAAACTGAAGCTGAAAGTCAATCTATGTTTTCAGGAGGAAAACAAAAAACAAACAAAAAACCCCACACAGATATTTCCTAGGCAAATCAAACCACTTCAGAATGTAGGGGAGATTTGCTTGAACATTCCCTCCCAGGACACTGAAAACTAACAGATCATGAAGAATTCTGGTCTAAAATCCTTAAACATTTTGGCTTTGTACAATCTTACGACAATTTTATGACATGGGAAAGATTCAAATATGTGATCACACACCTCAAAAAGTACAGCTTTATTAGTACCCTACCACATGATTTTTCTGTATGTGTGTTTCCTTGAGTTTCAGCAGGCACCAGATTTTAGCAAAGCTGAAAATCAATGCAAGGGGGGAGGGGATGCAAATACGAGCCAGCATTCCATGCCTCCTCTACATGTAAAACAGAAGAAACATAAATCCTAGAGGGTGCTCAATCAGATTATAACTGTGTTTGAACTACTGCAAAACTAATAAAAGATCGACTTTGGATCAAAAAGGTGAACTCAGTTATGACTGCTTTATGTGCATAAGCAATGTTTCTGTCCGGAATGCAATGGGACAACTGGCAGGGCATCTGTTAAAACTGTACAAATACCATCTCCTCTTTCAACTCTTCATTGGCCAAGGAGCTGCAGAAATTGCAGTGCAAAGCTGAGTGACAGGTTGGAAATGTGACTCCCTCACAAATTCAGCATAGCACACCCGCACTGTGAGTGTTGTTTCCTTGCCAAACTCCTGTTTCTCTGAAGAAGAAATCTAGCATGGCTAACTCCCGGATTCTTTCCCCCCCTTCAAATTAGGTATATTGCTCCGATCAGTGAAGCTAGAAGTAGAGCAAAAAGTCATATAAAACTCACAGGGGATGGAGGAATTCAAACACAGTTCATATCATCAACTACCACAGACAGCTTTGCGCACCGTGCTACTGTTTGCACCTTGCCGCACTATGGAAAGGGTAGCCTTTTGGCAGGTATTCATTTGTACTGTTTTAAACCCATCACTTCAAACTGCTCTTTCCTGCCACATATTTAAGTTCAGAACAGAGTGCCTCACACTTTAGGCATATCTTCACTTTTGAGTATTATTGTGGGTAAACAAAGAAGACCATTTATTGATTGTTACCTTACTATGATGTGCACGCAGCCAGCAGATAAGTGGCTCTTTGCATCCTTCTGTCAAAAAAGGAGGATTTTATCACAGACCTACGTTAGATGAGAGTTGCACATTCCAGAGGGTTAGCTGTGCTAGTCTGTCACAGCAGAAACAGTAACTTTTGTGGGCTAGAGGCCCATTTCATCAGGTACATAAAGAGAACCTTCATGGATTGGACAACATGGGCTCTAGTCCACAAAAGGCTGTTCTACAATAAATCAGTTAGTCTTCAAGGTGCCACAAGACTCCTTTTTGTTTCATCTGATCTGGCAACACAGATGTGACGATATCTGGCACTGTGCAGGACTATAAAATTGCCAATGTGCTTTGTGGTTATAAAGAGCACTGTGGTAGATTACCTCTTGGTAAATGGCTGCCTGTATTAATCAAATGTCAAAACATCTTCCTGTTTGGCCTCCTGGCCATTTTATGCTGGTGCTATAAGCAGAGCGAATTGCTGGTCTGAAGCATACCATGCTTCAGTCTTTATAATCTGTTCTTCAAATCTGCACTTGTAATTTATACTTCTCGCAAATGGTAGCTGGGAATGGAATAATGCTGAACTACTCTGTTCTATCTTTTAAAAAAATTACATGCAAATGTAATATTCATATAAGTGTACTTTCTGTCCTATCAGTCCTCTGCAAAGTGATTTTCCATTTAATGCTTCAGATTTCTCTCAGTATAATTTAAAAAGCAAAAAGGGGGGGAAAAATGGACTGAAGGCTAAATGCTGAAAGCACTTGGATAAACCAGCCGCGTCACCACTAAAGCAGTCCCCCTCTACTACCCTAAGTGTTGTCCTCTTAAAGTAGCATTTTCCAATTCAGCTATGCAATATAGCCAGTTCAAAGATGCAAAACTCTCTGCTCTTCTATGCACCTGATGATAGTTTATAGCGATTTGGGCCAGAACAGAACAAGGTGCTAATGGCGGCAGTCGGGCATTGCATGCATCAGGCATACTGGGCTTTCAGACCAACATGGGCCCCGGTCACACGGGCAGGAAACTGCAGAGGAGAAGCGTGGCTGTTTGCCCTGGGGCAAACTACTGCGCAGTTACGCGATCAGACCTCCTGTGGAGGTCCTGTGGAGGTTCCATGGCAAGGGAGAGGTGCCGATCACAGGACAAGCCGGCGCGCAATGAAGAAGCGTGCGCCGCGGCAAACTGTTTTTTATTTTTGTGTACATGACAAATGCGCATGCTCCGTTGGGTGCGCATGCACATCCACAGAGACTTGGACAAAAAAACCCACCTTATTTGCAAGGGGACATGGGTGGGCGCCGGATGCCACCGGAAACGCGATCAGACGCCCGCCCTTGCCCCGCAGTTTCCGGAAACTAGTACCTCCAAGGTACTAGTTTTTTGCCACGCTGTTTCGGCTGGAAGCCTCGGTTGAGCCACGGGAGTGCTACGCTTCCCAGATGTGCTGGTGAGATCGCGCCCGGAAACTCCGGCTGTTTTCCGTCTCACTTGTGTGGCTTCTGTTACTTGTGACCGCAGCCATGGATACTCTTACCAGATCTAACATTTATTCTGTCTCAGGAGCAGTGTAAAGGGACTAAACTGGTTTCCCTTTTGACAGCTATAATTCATTGAAACAGTCAGCACTTGCATTATACAGCAGGTGTTCTGAAGTATTTGTAAAAACTGGGAATCAAACGATTTCAGCATAGTTCATAGATTGCTAAATTAACCTTAAGGAATACCTTACAAGGACAGAAGCGCAATGCCTGTGAGGAAATGGTGGGTGATAAAGCAAGTTCTAGCAACATTTCTGCCAAAGAATTATTCTGTTTCAGGCTTTGATGGTACATGCTCTTAATCCTTAGGAGAAAAAACTCAGCTTTCAGCTTCTAGTCATCCTTAACAAGGAGGTAGAAATAAGAGATTAAGAGAGCAATCCTAAATAGGTCTACTGAGAATCCTACTCAGGTCTAGTCTGTGGGGCTTACTTCCAGGAAAGTGTTCTTAGCATTGCAGTGTAAGGGCTCAACCCTATGCCTGGGTAACTTCCCCTACTAGGACTTACTCAAAGGTGAGTACCTTTGAGTGAGCCCTAGTTAGGGGGACTTTTGAGTATAAAAGCATAGGACTGCAATGTCAGAATGCCTTCATTCATGTACTTCATCAGACAGTCCCTGCTCTTCCCAGTGATGCTGCAAACTGTCATTTCCTTTCCTTTCTCCCTTTTGCCAAAAAAACCACATTTATTTAACCCGAGTAACAGGTAGAAGGAAGAAGGGGTAAGCAGCAATTGCATGACTGATGATAGGAGGAAAAATGGGCTTGTCTGCGGGCTCATTGGGAGGTTAGAGGGAGGGAAGAAGACCCCTGCCTGCATTCTGCTACCACTTCAAACAATCCTCTGCAAATCCACTTACTAACCCAGACCTTGTGATTTAGGTCACACAACACCTTTATACACACTTCCCTGACAAATGTCATCACAAAAATGTCAGCTAAGCATCCCGAGTTTAATAAAAAGGCATTTTGATTCCCTTTGCAGTTAATGCAGTTGGTATTATGATTGCTATTCGACACAGTGATAAATGAAAAAAGGCCCTGTCATTGAGTTATGTAGTCAGAAGCAGCAGTAACTGTTGAAGTCAGACTATATAAAAAAAGATTATTTTACAAGTTCCAATTTTTATATAGTTCCCAACCCTCTCACTGGCATCTGGGGGAGGAAAAAAAATCTCTGCATGCCCACAATAAAAGTGTTTGCTAATCTTCCTGTGGTAAGCAGTCAGAAAAGAATAGAAAAATGTCTTAAATGTACATAAAGGTTTATTGACTTAAATAACCTCTTGTCAAAATGTCACCACCAAATGGTTAGGTTCAGATATTTCGGCATTACGTGAATGAACTTTGAGATCCTTAGGCTCACATAATAGTCCTAAGTTTATTTCATGTTTTTTCCCCTTCTGAAACTGTACTAAAGGAGTATGAACACCAATTGAATGGAATTAGGATTTTTTTTTACTCTCTCTGATTTTCAATGGTAGGTGTACTTAAAGGGATTCACAGGTTCCATGACTTCCACTCAGAAAAGAGCTCTGCCTGTAGGAGATTAACTTTCGGTCACTATGAACTCATTGAATTACATTCACTCTTCTCATAGTGTCTTTGTACCATTGCTTGTTTTTGGCATCTATATTACACAGAACATGGACTGGGGTGACAGACAGATGAATGGCTGTGTCTTATTAAATTAATGCTCAACACAGTCATTTGCAGCCCTTATCAGGTCACTATCATCACCCCTTTGAGCAATCCAGTACACTGGAGAACAGGTAACAAAGGGCTTCATTATATGTTGCTGTAAGCTACATGCTACCATAAACTTTCTTCAGGAGTGTACAGATCCTATGTGCAAACAATTATGGCTATCCCATGGATTCTGGCCAATCTGAAACCACCTTGGTTACAGTTTCATTGCTTGTTTAACACATTTTGAATATGAAACAAATAATCGTGAGTACCCAGTTTACTGTTAAGTATGTTTCTGTAGGAACATCATCCCGTAAATAATAACAACAACTTTTTAACTAAAGCAAAGCAAGTTGGGACAATATGAATAAGTGAGCATATAACCACATGTCAATTTACAGAGTAAGGCAAACTCTTGCTCATATACTACTTAAGGAGACTACTGATCTCAGCATTTGTGATCTTAATACAATAAGAAGGTGATGGCAAGAGAGCATAGTTTACAAAACAAAACCAAACAACACTTTCCCATTTTCAAAATAAAAATGTGTGTCTTCCTGAGCAGGAATATGTTTAATTGATATGCAACAGCATCATCCCAAGGGGGTCACTCAAAGTAGACCTATGCTCCCTTTGTAAATTTGCTTTTCATTAAGCTTACAAAACAAGAATTCATGTCAATTACGCAGAACACAATATGTTGATGCAGAATATACCGGGAAGTTTGGAAACCAGAGAACTATAGAAGAAGAAGGGAAAAAGAGAGAAATATTGTAGACTAAGAAACATGCCCTTTGATATGGGTTCAGAACCAGATTGCCAATTATGCTAGAGGAGTATGAAATAATTAACTTGCAGTACTCCGGGCACAACGGCATCTGATTCTAATCCCAGTACATACGTCTTTTGATGTAATTCTTTACTTAGACTACAGCCGTTGTTTTCTCATAGCCATTATTAGAAAACTGATGGCTGGAAATGCCCCATTGGTGCAGACAGGAACCTTCTCCTAAGCCTCAGTGTTCAGTTCAAGGAGGATGTCCCTTTTATATGTCATTTTACTCTGGGCAGCAAAGGGGAAGTGGTGTGCTGATCCTATCTGCATAACTGAGCTAAAGGTTACTATTTCCCTGAGAAATCACTGGGGAGTGAAGGATAAAAGCCTTTCAACTCAGAGCACTTTCTTTTCCTTTCACTGGCTGAAGGAACCTGAGGCAAGTCTTAGTTGAGGGAAACCTGTTTCCATATCCTGATACAAATTGTGAGAGACAGCGAATTGTCCTCTAACTAGAGAGATTTTTTTTTTTTGCTTTCATGTTTAGCACAAAAGCAACACTGTCCAACATAGCCAAGCAGAACAGGAAAATCATCTCAGCATCTGAATCCTTCTTGTATGTCTCGACTGATCTTCCTTCAAAGGCTTTCTTCCCGCCTTTTAAATAATTTTTGGGAAAGGACTGGATACTGGAACTCACACTGGGTTGCCATGCCTGCTTTTCTACACATAATTTCATTATCATATTTACGATGACACAAGAAAGGGAATTCTTCCCATGTACCCCTTACACTTTTGGAGTTATTGACGGAGAATAGACTTCACTTTCATATCAGTTAGCATGACGCTCTCCTTTGAGACTACTGTACCACAGAGAATGTGTGTTCAGTCATCTTTGCCAATTATTTTGTCTTCTGGGCTTTAGGAATGATGTCCTTCGTGTGATCTTTGTGTGATCTTGATTTCTTCAGATTTTGAGAGCCTATTCTCTCTTAACTCAGCAAGAGCATCGTGGGGAAACAGCCAGTTTTAAAAAACCTCGGAAGCAGTAAGAGTCCTACTGCTGTGAGCATATTCGCGCTCTCTCTCAAACACACATACACAGATGAGATGACTAATCCTAAATTCTTTTGCACTGTAGACAATATTTCTGTACCACATGAGAGATCCATGCTGTTTACGACTCCGGTTGCAAAACCCCCCAGTAAAGACAATAAACAAATAAGAGAGATCCATGCCCACATGGGGCTGTTGTGGTCAAGCATATTCATGAGGGTACCTAAGAAATGGTATGCTTAAATCCTGAAGGGTCTCAGAACCTAGTGGATTCCCAGTAGCTCACAATATTCCCACCTCATTAACCAATGATTTCAAAGCACAGGATTAGAAGCTTGAGAGGAAACCATGTCTTGCACAACGTACAGCTTTTTACATGTGTTTAGCCTTCAATTAATTACAATTTTGTGCACTCTGAACCAGTGTTCCCTCTAAGCTGAGTTAGTGTGAGCCTGCTCACAGTTTTTTAGCCTCCGGCTCACACAGTTTTGCCTTAGCTCAGGAAGGAGGGCTCCAGAGCAAACTATGCAGCGGCCAAAATCACTTGCTCACAACTTTAAGGCCAGTAGCTCACAAAGTAGAATTCTTGCTCACAGGACTCCACACCTTAGAGGGAACATTGCAGTCTGAACAACACATCAACCCTTCAGTGAATTCACGTAGTATTTCAAAGGGATAGCCATGTTAGTCCACTGCAGCCCAAATGGCAAGGGAGTCATGTGGGACCTTAAAGGTCACTAACTTTATTATGGCTTTTGTAGATCCAAGGTCACCATGTCAGACACAATCTGACAAATTGGGGTCGGGTTTATGAAAGTTTTTAACTCCCTCCCCCCCACCAGCAATTCTACAATACAGACAATTAAAACATGACAAAATGGACTAAAAGAAACATATAAATGTTACTGTCTGTGAATATCAGAAAGATACACAATCTACTTTCTGAATACCATGTGCAGAAAGACAATAAAATATAATAAAACACTAGATTATGTATTTATTTTGAACCTTTCTCAGGCTTATATGAAGACCTTCCTCATTTCGTAAGAGGAAAACTTCTCCATGGCTGTGGTCACACACACTAAATAATTCACTTTCAATCCACTTTACAATTGGATTTTTACTGTGTGAACTGGCAAAACCCAATTCAAAAGTGCATTGAAAGTGGATGATTTTGATCTCTGACAGCTGTATTTGATGCTGCTACGTTCAATCTCATGCAAACTCTTCACTCAGGGCAGGCATTTATGTCAGCACAATAACTCCCCTCTCCCCTCTTCCTGTGGCCCTGAGCACCTGCTAAAATCCTGCTCCTGGGGATCCCAGGGGTAGCTGGAGGTCTGCTGGGGAACTGGCAAAAACTGCCTCTCCTAATGTTTGCAGAAATTTCCACTGACTCCAATTCATAAAATGTGCATCACTGAAGCTTTAGTGACATTAGCACTGGGATTTATTTTTTCCAGAGGTATACACCCAGTTCAGAATTTGGACTTGAGCTGGGATTGTGCTGCATTCCATAGCAATTCATTTCTTCTGTTGGAGTGTTTCCATATTAGGATTTTTTAAAAGAAATAAATCTGAGCAGAATTTTAAATGAGCAGAATTTTAAATTTTATTTATTTATTTATTTATTTTTATTGAACTTTTACCCCACCCTCTCCGCCAAGGCAGGCTCAGGGCGGTTTCCACAAAACTGCTAAACAGTGGCCCCGGTCACACGGGCAGGAAACTGCGGGGGGGAAGCGTGGCTGGTTGCCCTGGGGAAAACTAACATGCAGTAAAGCGATCATACCTCCTGTGGAGGTTCTGTGGAGGTACCGTGGAGCTTCTGTGGTTACGGAGAGGCGTCGATCACAACACATGCCTGCGCGCAACGAAGAAGCGTGT
>NW_015177077.1:31306-134982 GCF_001447785.1 Gekko japonicus | reverse complement strand
TGAGCAGAATTTTAAATTTATTTTATTTATTTATTTTTATTTATTGAACTGTTACCCCACCCTCTCCGCCAAGGCAGGCTCAGGGCGGCTTCCACAAAACTGCTAAACAGAATCCATTCTACAATTGATAAAATGAAGTAAATGATTTAAAAACACAGACAAATCAATTTAAAACATCACTTCGATGGCGATAAAAATAAAGTGCAATTTAAGGATTCAGCGCTGCCGCCGCACTAAGTCGTGTGAGTACGCAATCCAGAATGTTACATAAAATTTCTATGACACGGTATTCACTAAACAGATTTTGTTTCTTTCTGCTATTTAGCTATATCTTGATATCTTTCTTTCGGTCTTTCCCCTCATTTTTACACTGTCATAGATGTGTATAGCATCATTAATTTGTTAGTCTTCTTGTAATTTGTCTTAGAATTTGCTTATTTCAAATTCAGGATAATCCTTTTTATTCCTTTTTTATACCACCAGTCCTTCAAGGTGTTCTGGTTTACACTCACAACAACCCTGTGACTAGGAATAATAATCTGAATTAGTCCTAAAATACCAGTTGTGGTTTTCCTGAATGTGCTTATGTCTTTTCAAGTAAAGTGGGGAAAAGACATAAAATTTACTGTTTTCCTCTACAGGTAGAATACACTATTCCAAGTTTTTTTAAAAAAAAGATTAAAAGTGATGAGCAAATGGTAAAGGAGGAATGAGCACAGAAATGTTGTATTTGTGGATCCAATATTCGTCATCTATTGGTATTGTGAAGAAATGCATTTTTTCTCTGGAGCTTGAAATGAGCAAAACTTTCACTCTGAGTTTTAAAAGTTTTTCACCCTCTCTCCCTGGGTAGAGACCAGGCAGAAAGGGGGGGGGGAGCAGTTAATTGCTCTCCAGACTTACCTCAGCCCACATTCATACAAATGCTAATACGTCTAGACAATGGGATGGTCAAGCCCCCCCCCTTCATGCAGGGAACAGGGAGGTGTTGAATACTATTATTTATTGGACCTAATGACTCCAAACCACCATAGGACATTTATGATGGGCAGATTAAATGCATTCCCCTCTAAATTCTTACAGGGGAGATATCATCGAGTATCCCTGAGTGAAAGACTCTACTCCTGCAGAGCAAATACCCCCGATTCAATTCAGTATATATTATTCCACTATTTTAGGTATGATGATCTCCGTAAGGAACTATTTTGAAAGCTCTCTTTAACCCCTGAGTATTTGATCAATCCTTCTTTCTGTCGGCATTTATTGAGGATACTAAGTGGGAGATTACCGAGGCTGTAGCTAGTTTTTTGTGTGGATATTCTTAAATCCAAACCTGACTAAGTATTACTGTATGTGCAATTATTTACATATGGTAAATCTTCTTTCCATTCTGTATATACTTTAATGTTATGCCATTAAAGGTTGGAATTGAATCTCCAGGAAAAGCTTCTCGGACACTGCCTGACCTGGTCAGTGGGTGGGGAAAAGAGAGGTGATAAAACTCATGGAAGCAAGGAGGAAGGCTCTCTTTTGTGCTGAGTCCATCAGAGAAGACAGAACTCTTAACTGAGGTCTGGAGGAAGCAGCCATCAACCATATGCTGGCCTGAAGAGCTGGAAGAAGCTGCAAGGTAATGGAAGTCTATAGAGATCTGTAACTTCCTAAACTATGAAGCCTGTCTTAATAAAACAACAACAACAACAACAACAAAAATACAAAAATCTGATAGGGCATGTATAGAGAAAAGGACAGAGGAATTGTATTTTACCTGTTTCTTCAGAATCTCTTGCTCAGTCTGGTGCTGTGCTTAAAAGTATGCTTGTGAACATTTTCTTTTTAATAAATACTTTATAACTTTTGATGCTGGTAGTGGTTTTCTGTACCACACAGACCTCCATCATCTTGGACATGCTATTTTAAAATAAGCACCAGGGGGAAGCAGCCGTTTGGCAAGTGGCTATTCCTCCAAGGGCGCACAAGGCAGCAAATGGTCTCTGTGGTGATCAGGCACTGGGCAGTGGGAGACACAGAGGCAAGGCCTCAGAACATGGAAGGGAAGCTGGGAGTCCTGACCCTCCCAGTGGGCAATTTCTTACAAAGGTCAGGTGGTGGCAGTGGTTACCTGAGAGAAAAAGAAAAGCCTCTCCAGGTGTTGGGAAAACCTTGGCGGACAGGTTGGAACCAGGCCTGTAAGCCAGAGTAGACCTGTTCCGCCAAAGGTCTAAACAGAACTGATGTAATTTAGCATTTGTCGATTCTCTGCTTGTGGAAACACAGAACTGCATGAACAATTAAAAAAACTGGGAACTGCTAAACTGAAGATGGGTAACTGTTACATAGCCAATAAATATTTTACAGTATAATATAAAATTGAAGTCTTCAACAGAAACCAGAGTCAGAGCTTCAGAGTATCTTTAATTAAAAGAAACTTCTGCACTTGAAAAGACATTCTCTTGTGGGGTTCTCTCTGATATTGCTTATCAGAGTTATCCTTTTTATTAGCAAAACATCATAATGACAGCCAACAGAGGCAAGGATTACTTTTCACTGGACTGACTGCAAATCATTTTGCCTGTTAACACAATTTTAATAATGGAGAGCACCTCTAGATTTTATGGCTCAGGTTACATTACCATTTACTGCCTATTGCCATTGGTTAATGGTATTTCTTTAGTGTAGGCCTGCATGAACTGTGATCCAGCAAGCTGAATGTAACTTCCCAACTGAGTATTGCTAAGTGGAAAGTAAAAGCACAACCTCCTTCCCTTCTTTTGCAGATCTAGAGACAGCAAGAAAGGAATTCTATCAAGCCCCCAGCACAAATGATGATCTGCATCACCTTTTGCACAGACTAAGAGGGTGAAACCCTAAGCAGAGTTTTTTGTTGTTCAGTCACACAGATCCACTTCTAAGTCCACTGAAGTTTTGGGGATTATAATACTCACAGACTTGCAGGGGCGAATAAGTTTTTTTGCTTTGTTTAATGTACGGAAGTAGTTCCACAAAGAAAAACTACTTTGGAGATGTTCTTGGGCGCGTCTAATGTGTGGTGGATGAATGAGAACTCAGCAGGAGGGATGCAACTCCTCCCCCTTAAGCATGCAAGGTGAAGCTCCATGCTGGTGGGAGGGAATTATTTCAGCCCATTTTATAGCTCCTGAAGTTTCTGATATTGTGCTCTGTGCAGGTGCAAAAACCATCAGTGTCATGCAGAGGACACTAAACAGTGATATTTTGTGACACTGTTTATTCATCAAATGACATATTTTATTCGTAACTTGCTGGGTTTTAAACAACAGTTTTGTTATCAAGAGATGCCTATGCATGTATGAACCACTCCATGATATGCTATGTAAGTTAGACACTCGGTGAAGCCAATTTGATGATTACTTTGTCACAAATACTGTGTTCTCAGCACATGCTGTATCTCATTACTGTGCTAAAAGAGTACTGTGATTCAGCTTTATACATCTGTAAATGGAAGGTAGTACCAGCATTCAAGTGTAACAGCGACTGGGGTCTCTTTGCATTGGAGCATTGAACAGTT
This sequence comes from Gekko japonicus, assembly GCF_001447785.1. Classification (NCBI taxonomy): domain Eukaryota; kingdom Metazoa; phylum Chordata; class Lepidosauria; order Squamata; family Gekkonidae; genus Gekko; species Gekko japonicus. The sequence goes on along the minus strand of NW_015177077.1, from coordinate 131,435 downwards.
ATGACAGCTTTAAATCCATTCTGTGAAGTACAATGGCGCTATTAGCAAAATGTAATTGTGAATATTAATAGATATGAGCTTATTACATGACTTATGAATCAGCTATTGGGATGCTAATGTATTTTCAAAAGCGGAATACCTTGACATCCCAGATAGCCGTCAACCCCCAGTAATGAACTCCACTCCATTATCTTCATCTGTGTTAAGGGAAAATGTTAATATACCTTTCAAAACAATTAATTCAGTACTAATTGTGACTGAGGCAGCTCATTCTTCCCTTTATCCTTGTACTGGTAGTTAACAGGTGATTTTAATTGCCATGGTAATCAGATATAATGAAGACTGAAAGTGTTACTGATTAAATATTTGCATCAGAATTGCTGCTGTAGACTTTTCTGTTCTTAAAAAGGAGTTTTGACTTTATGGCTTTATGTCTCCTTTTGTATGTACATATATGCCCTATAAGAAGGTCTTTAATTAAATTGTTATGTATGTTGAGTAACGAATGCCACTGCACTGGCCCATTTACAGCTGGGCCATTTGCATTGAGTGAGATTTTTAAAAAGACATTCCCAAATTTTGTCATGATTTAAAGACTTAAAGTAACCCTGCCCCCCAACCTCTTATGACCCGTGTATCTTCCGGTACTGGCAGCACACTTTAATTCAGACTTATTACTATGATTTTTGATGGGCAGCCTTGTAACAAGATACAACCCACTGACGTATTTACTGTGAGACAAAACTTTAGAGGCAGTAACATGAGTTGACTTACCAAAGGAGAATGAAGTAACACAATAGCAACAAAATACAATGCCAGATGACAAAACTGTATGCTGAGCATCCTAAGAAAATAAATCTAACAGTTCAGTAAGCTAAAACAGTAATGTATAGTAGCATGTGAAAGCTACTGTCACAATATGCGTCTACAGTAAGGAACAAAAAACACACTGAAACAAATAAAAGGATCTGAAATAAAAAAAAATGAATTATTCTGAAAAAGCTAATTCATCACTGTCAAAAATGTAGGGGGATATCTAAAACACTTCCTACAATGAACATCACAATCTAAAATGAAAATTTCGTATCTGACAGAAGAGTGTGACGATTTTGCCTATTTTGTATTATACGTGAGTAACCATGACAGACTGCTTTTGCGTACAAGTTTCACGCATTACTTGCAATGACACCTTGAAGGGGGGGGGGGATACTTTATAGCAGAGTTGTCCAAGTGCCCAGCCCACTGCCTCCTGCCGGAGAGCTCAAGGTGGAGCACAGCAGAAAAATGAGGGGCGGACATGCTTTTAGAACTATGAAGAGAGGGCACAAGTGGGAGGACATGTTTTGCTGCAGGCCCTGCGGGATCCAAGCTGGGTCACAAGGGCACAAGCGTGAGCACTCGGACATCCATTCATGATTTAAGAAGCTAAACCGATTCTCCGGTCAAATACTGGCATGTGCAACTCTGCGTTACGCGGGCTTGCGAATCCCGCCTTGCCTTTGTGACGTACCACTGTTTTCTAACAATAAGAATGGTCACTGGGATGTGTGACGCTTTCGCTTTCAGACTCTCCTCCTCCTAATTGGTTCAAACTCCTGAGCAGTACTGCTACCTCAACTCACCCTAATTATAAGCCTGGTTCTAGTACAAACTAATACACCTTGGCGTCTTACATAAGATTTGTCAAGAGAGAAATACTGTTATTTTTGCTGGGACTGAATCCTGTCAGATTTGCTCACTGGGTAGAAAAGACAAGCTACAGTCACACACTGGGCTTCCCCCCCCCCCTGCCCCCATGTGTTTTATGATTGTGAAGGATTAAAACTCTGCTTTGCAATAGAACTAAAACGATCACAGGAGGGAGAACAGCCAAGTGCAGGGTAAAGTAATCTCTCATTCAATCTAATACGTACTGGTGTCATCTCCCTTCTCAAGACAGTGAATCCAAAGAGATAGAGGATACAAACAGTGCATTTTAACAATCTTCTGGAACTTTTCAAGCTCAGATATTAGGGGCCTATTGATTCTTCTGCCCTCTTCTCCTTGCGCCCTCTCTCAAAGGATGCCCTCACGGGTAACATAGTGTCTTTCCAGGTAACCAGAAAGCTCAAGATACACCTTTTTAAAAAAATCGTGTCCAACTATCAGCCTAGAGTAAGGATCATTGAGACATCTAAAAAGTTACAGCTGAAAGAATATCCAGCCTCCAAGCTGCAGGACAAAGATTTCAGCTGCTACACTATTATATCTGCAGAAGCGCAATTAAAACGGTATGAACACACCGCTTAGAACTCACATACACACAGGTTAAAAAAAACTTTTTAAAAACCATTTGACTATATACAAATGGAAATATCACAATAACTCAACAGGAAATGCCTCGAAAGAGCTGACATAACAATCCAGCAGCAGAAATGGGAAAACGTATGGTGAAGATGGTGGAAAAGATACCTTGGGTTCTCCATATTTAATGCAACAATTAAGCATTTTTACTGCTGACTGACATGGGTCACAACTTGGATGGATACATCTTGTATCCATCGGTGCCTCTGCTACGAATGCTGCCTTACCTTTATTCATGTCTATCAGTTGTTTCTTCTTCTGTTGCCGCTCCAGCCTCTCACGTTCTGCTTTTTCTTTGGCCAGTTTGGCTCTCTTAATCTTCTCCTCCATCTCTTTTCTCTTGTTGTTTTCCTTCAGTGCGTCCTGCATTAGGAATGTGGAACACAGAATTTTTCCATTAGTTATGCATAGCAAATTGAGGAAACCTTGTTTGTGTTCAAACTTGGCTTGCATTTTAACAGTTTGAAGAAAAATACATGTCACCTTTGAAAGTGCCAGGTGAATAACATTTTCTAACAAAAAATAAACCCCAAACAAACCAAAACTAAAAATAGTCTCCTGCTTTCTGTTTGATTGAAAATGTTCACACACAAAAAAACAATACAGGACAGTAAATACAGGCACTGGAATAGTTTTTTTAAGTCTGTGTTAAAATTATTAATAGATTACACTTTCAGCAGCTGAACAAGTCCTGTAGAATATGGACAAAAATACCAGTGAAGCTTAGAAATAAACCTCTTGCCAAGTCAAATATTCAGAATCTGGGAGAACTTAACATCTAAAATACCAACCTCTAAAGGTGTGAAACAAGGTTGCATTTTACCTCCTCACCTTTTTAATTTATTTCTAAATGACTTAGCATTATCATTAGGGCCCATCAGTGGCCATCCCCCTAAATTAGGATCTTATGCAGTTCCTGTCTTACTTTATGCTGACAATACCACAATCCTTTCTTGTTCTCGAGTTGGTATTTTAAGATATTTACAAGCTTTTCACAAATATTGTCAAGACAATTCTTTAGTCATTAACTATTCAAAATCCAAAGTATTAGTTTTCTCCAAACGCTAGAATCCAAAAAAAGTGGTTTATAGGTAACACAGAAATTACCTAAGTAAAAAACTTTAACTATCTAGGCATCACCTTTCAACATAATTTAAATTAGGTAACCCATAGATTCCGAATCACCACTGTAAGTGGGCTATTACCCAGCTCAAACAGTTCTTCTTCACTAATGGTAACCAGTGTGTTCCTGCTGCAATTAAGATTTTTGAGGCCAAAGTTCTACCTCAGATGCTTTATGGCATCCCGGTCTGGATAAAGGCATTCAACAACAATTTAGAGAAAATTCAAGCAAGATTTTCCCGACAACTTTTAGGAGTCTCTAACTGTACACCATATTCAGCAGTTTGTATAGAATTGGGCCAGCATTTTAGTGAAACAAAAATTTGGCTAATAACCTTTAAATATTGGCTCAGGTTACATTTCCGAATTTCTTCAAACTCTTTACTTTCAGAATTAAAAAGTGATCTGTATAGTATTACCTGGCTTTCAACTATCGGGAAAAAAATCCAACAATTGGGCTTTTCAATCGATTCCTGCCCTTCAATAAATCTGCTATGTTTTGAACCATAAAACAAAGGCTTCTTGACCTAGAATTTCATAACTTAAATCCTCCGCAACCTCATTTTTCTTCCCAGGGCAAACTAAACCTTTCCATCCAGTAAGGGAAAATAGCCAGCTACTTTTACAACCTTGATCACCCTTCTCATTGTAGAGTTTTTACATTGGTCCGACTAAATACTGTCCCCTCAAAAATATTAACTGGTCAGTATAACAAAGTCCCTTTCCATGAAAGGTAATGTATCTGTCCTCTAAAATCGATAGATTCCTCTCCACTATACCCTAAACACTGTGTTAACAATGACAGTATAATTCAATGTCTATTAAATGACACAAACCCAGACATCACAGATCTGGTTGCTAGGTTTTTGGCTGAAGCGGTTAATGATAGATACAAGCTTTCTGTATGATCTGCCTTGCTGTCTCTGTAATGCCTCCTTGCTCATATTTTATGTATTTTATTGTATATTTTACAATATGTATTTTATTGATATACCATTAAAGGTATTTGATTTGATTTGAATAAACTATTGCCACTAAATCAACTGAAACACAACATTAATCTACAATGACATGCCTTTGGAAAAGGTAAAAGAGAATATGTATAGGGGATGGTATGATGGTATCTTATATAGCCTCCTTCTATGATGCCCCCCACACCATGCATGCAGCCACCTGGGCAGGACCATGCCCACTGGCTCCCTTGTTTGGGTCACCTTTACAGCGTTAGGGAATTGAGTGGCATTCCCAACTCAACTAACTGTGTAATCATACACCATGGCATGTTCCAAGAAGAAACAGAAAGAACATGTATCACTTTATACAAGCATTATAAAAAGAGATAACTGCAATTTTTAATATAATAGGAATTTGGAAAGTTCTTCAAAATATAATGTGCCCAATTAGTATTCGGTGAAAACAAAACATAAATATTTATTGTCTTTTCAAATGAAATGCTGCGATAATTGAACTTCTCTCCATCTAGAATGTGTCTAATTACCCCAACAGAAAATATCACTTGAAGACACAATTTTATTTTAGAAAAAAAGGGCTCATCATTTCGAAACCTACTTGGCAACCAGGACCACCTTCTCTTCAACATCTTTCAAACACTTATGTCTCTCTCTGTCTCCCCTCCCCCCTTCACACAAATGGCACATTAAAATATAACTTCTGGATTTTGCCAATTGTTAATTTCTTTCATTGCAACTTAATTAGAACCAAGCAGAAGGAATGAGAGTGACCTTGGTCCAGTGGCCTTTAACGTTTGGCCATGCAGAGGAGATGCAGGCAGGTGAATCAGCTGAACCTGAATCAAGCCAACAATCCCGTGTAAAATGGCATTGTTCAGGACAGCATTTTTATAAAGAGAATAGGACTGCAGTATAATAAAACGGTTCAGATGGGAGGTTCTCTGTAAAAAGAACAGGATTGCAGTCTATCCCAGTGCTTATTCTGTGTTTTACCATGTTCTTATTGCACTGTCTTCTCCTTTTATTTTGCTGTATCATGTCTTATACTTTCAGTTCTGTGCTGTTTCTTTCTAACTCTTGTAATCCAAATCCTATTACATTATTTACTAGATGTCTTATGTTGTCCGATTACATTGTTTTATATTGTGGGATCCACCTTGAAAGTCAGCTAGGCTATAAATAAAGACTAGCTATAAATAAAGTAAATAAACTAACTGACAGAAGTATACACTTTTCCATCTTGCATGAGTCCAGCTTCTCTTAATGAGTCATCATGGAGCCTGCTCCTGCTATACTCAGCACTTCCAGGTGTTCATTAGGAGTACTTTTCCTCCTTCCATTTAGGACAACTTCTGCAAATCTCTCTCCTGAGAGAAACTGGCCATACTCACTGTCTTTGCAAACTTAAGGCTAGGTCACTGTGATTACTGTATGAGGGACCTCACTTGACATTTGTTTGGAAATGATAACAATGCTGAGCATAGCCGGCATTATGGCTGAAAGTTATCATCCAGCCAAGACTCTTATGATAGCTAACCACGAATGGACCAATCTAGAATGCAATAAACTAGAAGGAAAATACAAAAGAACAAAAAGGAGAACAAACTAACCAACCAACCCAGTGTAACATCAACCTAACTGAAACAACTTTCTTTTTCTGCTGCCTCCTTAGACAGGCAGACTTCTTTAAGCAAAGAGTTCTGCAATAAGGGTACCACAGACAGGACTACACCAGTCACTATTATGAGTTGAAAGTGGTCACAAACAAGACAAGACCTCCACTAAAGATCTTAAAGCTTGAGGTGGAGATGTCTTCTGGTTCTTTTACAATTTATTTTTATAGTGTAATTTTCAAATATTTTATAGTGTGTCTTCATTTCACCTTGACTGGGATTTAAAACATAAAATTAATCATCCTAATGTGACAATAGGAAGATTTAAACTAACTTTCCTTTCTCAGTTAACATACGTGTGTTAGTGTTAACAAATCTGGCAAGTAATACACACTGAAGGTGGTAAATACGGCAGCAGGTATCTTTGACAGAACGTTTCTGACATGGGTAAACCATGGTAACACAGCAGGGTTCTAACTCATAATTGTAACATGCTGGATACAAGTCTATAAATAAAAACAACAACAACAAACTTCCTCACAAGGAAGAACCCCCCCCCCCCTTCCATACCACAGTTGGATAATGTACTGCAAGGGAGGCTATTCATTTTAGGAAGGTTGCTGATCTCTCTCTCTCTCTGTATGTGTGTCATGGGCCACCAAGATGCTTCTGACTTATCGTGACCCTCTGAATTAATGACCTCCCAAAAGTCCTATCGCTAACATCCATGATCAGGTCTTGTGAATTTAGGGCCATGGCTTCCTTTACCGAGTCTTCCCCTTTTGCTGCTGCCTTTAATTTTTCCAAGCATTATTGTCTTTTCCAGTGACTTTTGTCTCCTCATAATGTGACCAAAGTACAATAGCTTCGGTTTAGTCATTTCGGCTTCTAGGGAGAGTTTAGGATTTATTGGTTCTAGAACCCACTTGTCTTTTTCAAGGTCCACGACATCTGCAAAACTTTCCTCCAACACACTTCAAATAAATCCGTTTTCTTCCTGTCAGTTTTCTTCACTGTCCAGGTTTCACATCCCTACACAGTAATGGGGAATACTACAGTATGAATTTATCTTGATCTTGGTTGCCAGAGACACAACCTTATACTTAAGAATCTCTTCTAGCTCCTTCACAGCTGTCTTTCCCAGTCTCAATCTCCTTCTGATTTCTTGGTTGCATTTTCCCTTTTGATTGTTGATGGAGCCAAGGGATAGAAAATCTTCAACAATTTCCATTTCTTTATCATCAACCTTGAAGTTGTGTAATTCCCCAGGAGTCATTACTTTTGTCTTCTTGATGTTCAGCTGTAATCCTGCTTTAGCACTTCCTGCTTTAACCTTAATCAGGACAGGAGTCATTTCAAGTCTTCACTGTTTTCTGTCAGTAACGTGGTATCATCTGCATATCTCAAAATTGTTAAAGTCCCTTCATTGAACTCTAATCCAGCTTTCCTTATGATATGTTCTGCATACAAATTGAAGAGACAGGGAGATAAAATACATCCATATCTGAGACCTTCGCCAATTGGAAACCATTCTGTTTCTCTATATTGTGTCCAAACAGTAGCCAGAGTACAGATTGTGCATCAAATAAATAAATAAATAAATATTGGGCACACCCATTTCTTTTCACACCAACCGTAACTTTTCCTCATCTGCACAGTCTAAATCTTTCCTCAATGAAACACAAGTTGATTTTCTTCTGAAATTCTCTGGTATGCTTCACTAACCAATGTAAATTTGCAATATAATCTCTAGTGCCTCTGCCTTTTCTGAGTCCAGCTTGAACATCTAGCATTTCTGGTCTGATATATGGTAACAGTCTTTGTTGTAAGATTTTGAGCACCACTTCACATGAGAAATTAATACAATTGTTTAATAGCTGCTGTGGTCATTGACATCTTTTTCACAACTGAAATGTAGACAGTGTTTCCAGTCTCTAGGCCATTTCATTTCCCATATTTATTGGCATGTTCTTGTTACGATTTTGATGAACTACATTTCTCTGGCTTGGAAATGCACTACTGATATTCCATCTACTCCAGGTGATTTGTTTTTCCCTATTGCTTTGAATGCAGCTTTCACTTCACTTTCTAAAACTGCAGATTCTTCTCCAAAAGATTCTTTTTGGAAGGAATCTGCCATCCTTTCATCTCTTCTATATCTATATAGTTCTTCACTGTATTGTTCCCATCTTTTCTTTATATTGTCCTCTTCAGCTAACGATTTTCCATCTCTCAGCATACCAAACCATAGTTTTAATTTCCTTTTGATTTCTTAGATCTTGTGGAACAGACCTCTTGCTGTTGATTTCTAGATAGCTTTAAGGAGAGGCAACTAGATGGCTTTCAAGAACAGTAACTCAGTGGCCTTTAAAATAATGTGCTGTAATGAGACACAGCATTTCTCACAGGACTTCTGAGAGTCATCCCCACCACCAGTGTTCTCTCTAAGCTGAGTTAGTGTGAGCTACCTCACAGTTTTTGTAGCTCCAGCTCACACATTGTTGTCTTAGCTCAGGAAGGAGGGCTCCAGAGCCAACTAATTTATGCAGCAGCCAAATCGCTCGCTCACACCTTTAATCCCAGCAGCTCACAAAGTAGAACTCTTGCTCACAGGACTCCACAGCTTAGAGGGAACATACCACTGATAATTAATCCCCTATATCAAAATTAATCCTAATCAGTTGAGACTAGGATTATTGCCCTACTTTCTTCATACTAAACTGTAGTATGCATAGTGACCCTAGCCTTCAAATTGTTGTTATTCTACAGTTTTTCAAATATTTGCTTTTCTCTACCCTTAGTAGCTAGCAATAATTTATTTTCCCCATCTCATACACTTTAAACAAGAATACAGGTTTGGGTACGGGGTCCCCACTCTGTGTCCCATGTAACAGTCACCTATGACTTGCAGGGTCTCCTCAATGCCCAAGTGTGTCATGCCCAATTTGGATTGTTACTATGTTGTGCAGTGAGAAGGGTCTGTTGCCAGTTTGGTGTAGCGCCAGTTTGGTGTAGTGGTTAAGTGCGCGGACTCTAATCTGGGAGAACCGGGTTTGATTCCCCACTCCTCCACTCACAGCAGCTGGATGACCTTGGGCAAGCCGTCTGTTGTGGGGAGGGGAAGGAAAAGGAGTTTGTAAGCTGCTCTGAGATTCCTCGCCCCACCCACCTCACAGGGTGTCTGTTGTGGGGAGGGGAAGGGAAAAGGCGTTTGTAAGCCGCTCTGAGACATCTTTGGGTAGTGAAGGGCAGGATATAAATCCAATCTCTTCTCTTCTTCTTCTGTGTACACTCATGAGTCTCCCTAACGGGCAAATATCAAGGAGATGAGGGGGAGGGTTGAAGCCTCTTCTCCACATGGGCCAGTCACATTCTGAAGGTGCCACCACTGAGGCCAATCCAGAACTCACATGCCTGCTCCACAGAACACAGAGTGGGAAGCCCAGACCCAACCCATGTACTCCGTAATGTGTACGTCAGGTGCTTTAGCTCTCTCTCTCCTTGTACACGGCCGTCTTGAACTGATCTTGCTTCTTCCTCAACTAGATGTTACCCTTATATTTTCTGACTCCAGCTGTCGACTGAATACTGAAAATGGAGCAGATAAATCAATTATAAGAAACAATCGATCCACATTCTAGCTCATATATGCTTAATAATTGGCAGAGTTAATATTAACAAGGACACGTACAGAGAAGCATACACCAGACTGTTAGCTTAATCAGATAATTCCACATTTAACACACAATTATTACCGAACTATTTACAGAGGTACTGTAATCAAGTCAGTGAAACATCATAACAGGAAAAAAGGAATGGGAACAAGATAATTCGTAGCATCTAGAAGCACATTATAATAATGCCAAGGAACAAGTGTGTCATTGAAGTAGACACAGTTTGCTTAATATATCCATGAATAAAAAGTAGCCAGTTGCACACAATGAGAGGTAGGTTTGTAGAGCACCTGAGGCTCATTTGACACTAAATGTATCTTGAAGGGTTCAGGGCAGTGTACAACACAGTCAATGTACAAGGTTAAAATGTACAATAAATAACTAATTATAGATAAAACCAACAAACAGTAACTGATGGTATACATTGCATTACGCTCCCTTCCTAAGGTAGATCAGGGACCAGTCATGGTAAGACCACAATGTGGGCCATTGCTGTCCTCAACCATAGGCCTGTTTTACATGCCCTGTGAAACTGAACTAGGTCCTGCAGGGCACGGATGTCACCAGGCAGAGAGTTCCACCAGGCTGAAGCCAGGGCTGAGAAGGGGGCAACCAGATCACCAGTAGATTTTGAACTTCTGAGTGTAAAGCTCTTTGGGGGGCAAACCGTGAGAGGCGGTCCCACAAGTATGCTGGCCCCAGACTGTTAAGGGCCTTGAAGGTCAAACTGAAAACTTTGAAGTGGATCTGGTATTCAACTCATAGCCAGTGCAGCTGGAAAAGCACAGGCTGAATGTGTGCCATCATTGGGGTACCTGTATCTGTGCTGCTGCATTTTGGACAAACTGTAATTTCTGGGTAAGCTTCAAGGGTAGCCATACACAGAGTGAGTTGCAGTAATCCAGCCTTGAGGTGACTGTTGAATGGATCACTGTAGCAAGGTCAGGGCTAGAGAGGAAGGGAGCTAGTTGCCTGATCTGGCGTGGTTGGAAGAATGTTAGCCTAGCAACATTTGCTACCTGGGCCTCCATAGATAAGGAGAGATCCAAGAGCACACCCAAGCTCTTGACGGTTGATGCCGGTGTTAATGGCACGCCATCAAGTGCTGGGAGTTGGCACCCCAACTTCAGGTTGCACCCCCTCAGCCACAGGACCTCCATCTTTGATGGGTTCAGTCTCAACAGGTTTTGTTTCTGCCATTTCTCGTAATTCCATTATTGCTTTAAAAAACTCAATTTAACTGAATACTGTAGAAAGTATAGAAAGCAACTGGTTAAGAAACAAATTTACACACCACCACTGATTGGTGTGAAATTAAATTTTATATAAAGAAACAATGGCAAAACTTCACCAACAAGCAATGGCAAGAACTTCGTCAACATTTATTTGTCATACAGCAAAACATTCTGATGCGCAATGATAAACTTGGAGCTGGATCCAGCCAACTTAGTCATTCACTCTTGACCAAATCCCCTCCTTATCATTTTTTTATTTTTTTATTTATTTTTTATCCCGCCCTCCCGACCAAGGCCAGCTCAGGGCGGCTTACAGATGGATAAAATTCCCATAATACAATCAAATAAAATAACATATGTTAATAAATACAGCATTAAAATTCAAACAAGAAAGTGCTAGCAACATTCCTCCTATTCCAATTGACTCTTCGGCCTTCTGCAGCTATCTCAGGTCATTGGCACGGGCTGTGTTTGAGGGATCTGCGGGCCAGGGCTCCGCCAAAGTAGATATTAATTCTTTCAGTGGAGGTGTTAGTGGTGGCAGCTCCAAAAGCCTGGCAGAAGAGCTCCATTTTACAGGCCTTGTGGAACTGCAAAAGGTCCCGCAGGGCCCTAGTCTCTTTCAGGAGCTCATTCCACCAGAGTGGAGCCGCCACCAAGAAAGCCCTGGCCCTAGTTGCCACCAGTCTGGCCTCCTTGAAGAGCCAGCCAGTTCTGGGTCCCCAATCACAGTGTCCTTTGGGGTACATATGGGGAAAGGCGGTCCCTTAGGTATGCAGGACCCTGGCCATAAAGGTCAAAACCAGCACCTTGAAGTGGACCCAGTATGCTATAGGTAGCCAGTGCGACGTCTTTAGCACAAGTTGGATGTGCTCCCGAATCGGGATTCCCATCAACAACCTGGCTGCAACGTTTTGCACCAGCTGCAGTTTCCGGATTTGCGACAAGGGCAGCCCCATGTAGAGGGCATTACAGTAATCCAATCTCGAGGTGACCATCGCATGGATCACTGTTGCCAGGTCATTGCATTCAAGGAAGGGAACCAGCTGCCTAATCAGCCGAAGATGGTAGAAAGCCGACTTGGCAGTAGCTGCTACCTCAGCCTCCATTGGTATCATAGCCCAGGTTCCACATGTCTTTTACTAGTCCAGGTCCCATGGCTCCAAATATAGCCTTTTTGGGGCTATATTTGCTTTTTTTTTGCCAGTGGAAAGACCGGCCAGATCCAACTCTTTGTACTTCCAGTGACAATTGCTGAGAGATGCTACAGTACAATCATTGCTGAAATACTAGATCCAATTATGAAATTTCTAGGGGTCACGCTGACTTGGCACCTGGGATTTGTGGGGCCCTGCCATGCACACATACCTTCAAGGGTAACTTTACATACACAAGCCAAGGAATGCGCACATAGATTTGCCTCTTCCACCTGACTGAGCTGGAAAATCTATCCATGCAGGAGCTCCCTCTGTGCAGTGAAGCCTGGTTAGGAGACTCAATCACTGCAACTGCTCTTGATCCTTGTGAACTGCTGCAGCACAAACAGCACAGTTGGCTGACATTTTAACCATTCAAGCTACTCTTTCCTCTGAGCTCTGTGAACTGATGTCAAGGCACTTTCTTTTTACCTAGTTACAACTACCTGTCTCGACAATCTTGTCATTTCACTTTTTCTTTTTGTAAGAACCTTTCGTTCCTTTTCACGAATGCTTCATGCCTTTGCAAATCTTCATCTTTCCAAACTGCTATAGGCTACTGTTTTGCTTTGAAGCAAAATGGAGTATGTGTGTGTGTGTGTGGGGGGGATGCTGCAAGAACAGCTGGCCATGTCTGCTCATTTGTCAAAGAGGATTTGGACTGTCTCAATCCACACAACTCAGAAAGACTTATCTTTTTTTTGCTGCTGCTGTAGCTGATCTGTCTACAGCCAGTCTGATACATGGCAGAAAAAAGAAAGGCTGTCTCCTAGAAGAATGGAGCACAATGCAAGTGAAAACTATAAACTAAGAAGTAAAGCAATAAAAATAATGTAAGCAATCTGACTGTTCAGATAAAATAAAACCTAGCACATGAATGCCAAACCTTTTGCATCGCCTGCCTCCACACCTGTCTATCAGAAGCAAGGCAACAGTAAACATAAATGCTAGAATGCCCTCAAGGACTTGGTCATCTGTTCTGTAAATCAATAATTTCTTAACCACCCATTAATTCGAATGGTATAGGAATTCAACTGCTGGGATCTCTCTTGATGAAAAGACTACGAAGGCAAACTTAGAGGGTTTGAAGGCTAATGTTAGGATTCAGAATGTGCATATAAAACCAATAAAAATGCTAAGCTTTTACTTAAAAAGAAATCCAGATTAGCCTTTATCTGCCTATTTCATTCAAACGATCTTTCTCTAAAGGTAAGTAGCAATGAAGATGGATGTTTTTATTAGTTTGAATGCTTATTCTTTAAAATAACTGGGGAATGCCAATGGCGGACTCCAAAACAGGGCCTTCTGCAAACTGAAATTAAACATACAGCAATTGCACTCACCGCCAAAAAGAAACAACTAACCTAGTATCTTTGAAAAATGTTGCTAATATGATTGCTTCACAATGACGGACGGGAGTTCATGACCCGCACCCCCCGTGAGAGGTTTAGCCAGACATCAACATTTTGAATGCTGATGGGGGTTTTTTTAAAGAAAAAATATGAATGTGCATTTAGTGGCTCACCTGTTGGCAGAAAACAAGGAATAAGAACAGCAATGATAGCCTCTAAAATAATAATAAGGTGGAATCTGTAGATGTGCATTCTTTCTATTGATGACTGCTGTATTGTGAAAAACAATATATCATGAAATCAAACACAACAGGCATACTGTCTAAGCACCATGAACCCGATATTTCACATCACAAACAGCTCACAATTTCAGTAGGAAGTTAGAAAAAGATAAACATGCGTGTGTGGATCAGCTAAATTTATTGACAAGAAGCTCTATTGTTTGAAAGTGGCCCACAGCACGTATTATTAAGATAACTACCTTGAGTTGAAGAGATTCAAATGGGAAAACTAGAGAAGAGTAGTGACCCCTCCTCAGACAAATAGGGTTAAAGTTGATTGGACAGGTCAAAATTTAGCTCTTCAGTAGTTAGAAATCTATAGAAATCAGGTTAAGTCAGTGAGGCATGTTTATAAAGTGTCTAAAACAGTGGAGGACAGACTTTATGTTTTTGGGTGCTGCAACCCCTCCCCCCCCCCCCCCCCCCGAGCCTTGGGAGCTACTGGTCACAAAATGGTGCCTGAGTTTGTGGAGCCAGTCACAAAATGACAGCTTATACAACCATTACAGAATTTCAGAGCAGGTGTACAGTGCCCAGGTGGAGAACTCTTTCTTCTGCTGTTTTCCCAAAGGGAACGAAGTCACCAAATTGTTAAGTTACCAAATTATAACTTGTCCTGCAGGTAGGGTTGCCAGCATCTAGGTGGTGGCTGAAGATCTCTTGCTATTACAATTGATCTCCAGGCAACAGGGATCAGATCACCTGCAGAAAATGGCCACTCTGGCATTATATCCCACTGAAGTCCTTCCCCTCCCCAAATCCCATCCTCTGCCACTAATATTTTCCAACCTGGAGCTGGCAACCCTACCTGCAAGGGGAAAATGATGCAGGGGGAAGAGACAATGGAACACTCCCTTCCTATGCAGAACAAGTGTGTTTATGTGTGAAAGAGCAGAGGCAGATGGTAAAGTATGCTGGTGCTGTCATTTTCCTATCAAAAACAAAGGTGGGTGCATATGTGTGCCCTCCTTCTCCTTCACAAGAAAAAGCTAAGAGGAGAGAAGCTGCTACAGTACCTGTAAGGGGAGGATAAGAACATGATCACAGAGGCAGTGGAGTAGAGGTAGATAGCTGTTTTGAATTGTTTGGAAAGTGATTGGTAATTTTCAAGTGACCTTCAGCCCACCCCTAGTCTAAAATACTCTTTGGCCATCTTCTTTGAAGAACCAAACTAGACATTGAATTAGATGCACAGCTTTGGATGAGTACAGTTATCATTTTAGTCCCCTACTCCCTCTCTGACACGCACACATATCTAGTAAAAGTCATTAAAAAGCCTTACACACCACAGCTCTCCATTTAATAGTCCTAGAGGCGACTTCTTAGAATACAAAAATAACAGAACAAAATACGATGAACAATAAATAAGCTAACAGCAAAATGCAATGCTTCACCTATCAACTGCAATAAAACAAGAACAAGTAAAATTTAGCAAAATAATTAGAAGAGATCAAATTGGTAAGAGCCTCGGGGAGCAGTCAGAAGGTGGAATGGGGGAAAAGCTAAATGAACCAACCCCCTGGAAAAAAAAAATTAGTATAGTTCCCTGAACTGGATAGCTCATGACAGCACGATCTCGTCAGATCACAGAAGCTAAGCAGGGTTGGCTCTGGTCAGTATTTGGATGGGAGACCACCAAGGAAGTTCAGGGTTGCAAGACAGAGACAAGCAATGGCAAACCACCTCTGAGTGTCTCTTGCCTTGAAAACTCTATGGGGTTGCCATAAGTCGGCTGCAACTTGATGGCACTTTTCACCATCATATAATTATCTTGTATTATAAGACTAAACATTCTGCATGTCTCTTGCACCACTGCAAATCATTTGCTGTTGATTGTATAGGCAGCCAAACACACAGAATTGTGAGGTCTTCACACAAGGTGTGCTCCATCAGACATTATGATGGAAGGGGAAGATCAATGTGTATTTACTATAACATAAAGACAGTACTTTGTTCTTCTCCACAATACAGATAACTCGAAAGGATGCAGCCAGTTCTTTTGCTAAATCTGGTCCAAGTCCCTTCTTTAGTACAGATCTTGTCCCCCATGACTTTTGACCACATGGGTTTCACAGTCCCTGAAAGCATCATTTTGAGTGGTCAAAAGGTTCCCCTTCCTCTCTTTTCACCAGTGGAAAAGCTGGTTGATGATTATCCAACTTTTTCTCAATGCCTATGCCTAAATTATTTTCTTCTGCAAAGATGCTTTTCTTTGGTAAATACCATTATTATTGTGGTTTTCGGCGACTCGCGAACGCACCCACGCCATCGAGCTCTGATGGGTGTGATTTGGATCGAGGCGGCAGGGAGGGGGTTCAGAAATCTTCAACCCCCCCCACAAAGCTCTTGAAGGGAGCTTCTAGTCTGGAGCACTGGAGGAGCCGCTCTCAAAGCCACAGCTGAAGGATGAAGGCTCTTTTTTGCTCCTTAAGGTCCCGCTGCCCAAAAGCCAGCAATGCTCAGAGACGTTATGGACCAGAGCGTGCAAGGACTTAAGCAAATGACTTTCCCTATGGGATGACATCCAGTAACCCACCCAAAAAAACCAGTGAGTTAATGAGTTTCAAAAGAAAGACAAAGTAAAGAGGGTGGAGGACAGTGAAACGGCAAAGCCCCATAGAGAAAGAGGGGGGACTCTCAGAAGAACCCTACCCTATAGCGTAAAAAGCAGCGAAACGGGAAGCAAGCCGACAATAAGCTGTTAGAAACCCATCCAACCAAAGCAGATCACAGCGGGGCTTGTTATTCAGTCCAGAGAAAAATCAAAGAACTTTTAAGAACTGTTACCTTAGAATGTTTACCTTACTGTAAACAATGTCGCAACGTGGGGGAAAAATGGCATCCAGAGGCAGAGGCACCACAGGAAGCACCAGCACAGCATCAACAGACACAAGACTGGAAACTACCACCAATTTAGCTGGTATGGTTTCTGAAGCCTTGCGCCCCCTGCTGGATCAGCTGATGAATCTCAACAAAAAGTTTGATGAGTTGCAGAAGGAGTTGAAGGAAACCAAAGACAAATCAAAGAAGATGGTCAAAAAGTTAATACAGGTTGAAACTAAGACCACAGAGATGGATCAAAGAATGGACATTGCTGAGAAAGAGAGAGCTTCTGAAAAACAACAATTATTACAATTGCAAGTGGAAAGATCCTTATATGTTTAAAGATTACAAGGGGTATCGGAAAAATAATAATGAAAATTTAAGAGAAACCTTAAGCGAAGCACTGACCCCCTTGATTAATAGCAAACCTGAAATATTGCAAGCGGACATAGACATGATTTATAGAACTTGTTCAGAGTTCGTGAAGAAAAATAATCTTCCAGGGGAAATATTTGTTAAATTTGCAAAAAGATCAACAACAGACTTGATACTTAAAGTATCTACTGCCACAGCATTAAAAATCCAAGAGGAAGAGATAAAAGTACTGAAAGATGTACCATATGAAATACATAAGAAGAGGAAGCAATACAGAAATATTACAACATTCCTTCAAAAGAACAATGTCCAATACCGATGGATTTTAACAAAATTCCTTATATTCAGCTACAAAGAGAAGAAGGAAAAGATTGACTCTCTCTTTAAAGCAGAAGCTTTCCTGAAGCAGCACCAAACTCCAACAAAAAAAAGAAAAGAAGAAGAGGAAAAGAAGACGACCGAAGAAAATAGCAACCATCAGGTGTTAGCCACTGACAGCTCCTCATCTACTTCAGTGTCCCTGGGTGAAATCTTTGACTGACTTTGATTCTGATTTGGGAGCTACTGCACCCAGATCTTATAAGGTTAAAATCCCCTGGCAGAAGAAGAAACGTAAAGACAAGAAGACATCTAAATGAAGATCTAAGATCTCTCTATGACAGAACTTAAAGAATTTATAATATTGCTCATATGCGATACTAAAATTAAGAAATGTCTTGTTCTTTCTATTTGAATACTTCTTGCTTAGTAATAAAATGGTTTATTGTAAACTTGATTTTATAGGGAAATATCCAAAGTGTAAGATAGATCATTATTGTACCTTGCTACTCTGAATTTGCAGTGTGTATTTTTTTGCAGCTTATAGTGAAAAGCAATAAAAATCCATTAAAAATACCATTATTATTATTTTAATAAAGGTCATGGAGTATAGAGATTAGAAAGGAAATGCATGAAATAGGCCACATTTGGTACAAAAGTTTCTCCTGCAGGATTACACTAAAAACAAAATCAATTAAAGTATACAAAGTTAATAAAAATTAACTTTAAAGTAGTTGTTATGAAACCTTTTTCAAGTAGGAAAAAACGATATGAATGAACAGCAAAGCAGGGTATAACAACTGTATATAGGGATAAGGAAGAGTTAAAATGATTGAAAAAAGAAACTAATTCTAGGGATGAGTGGAGTGGAAGGAGGGAAGCATTTGATGCCCAAAGGAGACAGCATTCTTATGTGTAAGGTAGCAACTGCAAAGAACTATCTGCTAAAGTATTAGAACCTTATTGGCTTGTTAAATCAAAGGTATGAAAAAGCCTTAATGATTAAAATTAAGGAGACCATGACAGAGACTGAAAACAGAAATAAACAAGCTTTAGTCGTTTAAGTATAAACCAGCTGAAATGTCATTGCCGAGCTGAAGAAAAGATTGCTGGGAAACAGGTAAATGATCTGCTACTGAAGGAGCCAGTTGAACAACAAGATTCTGGTACTCCCCCATGTTCCGATTAGGTTCACAGAAGTAGATCTCTTGCATGCAGCTGACTTACAGCTTAGTTTCCCCAAGAAGGAAATCAAAAATTAATGAGTTTCTCACATACGATACATCTTGGGGTTTGACAAACAGATCTTTACACACCAATGTAGTTGCAAAGAGAATCTCGGAGGTAAATTATTAAAAAACAAGAAGAAAGAGACTGACTGTAATGTGCAAATCTCCTTGGATATTAAAGATGCAGTTGGTTACAAAGCGGTCATGCACTGATAATGGAGACTGGCTGGGATCCCAAAGGTCTTCCTTTAAATTTGCCTAACTATGGGGAGGGGGGGGGAGTTATTTGAAGTTGAGAGGGGGAAAAGTATATTTCCCGTTCCAGCCCATTAGTAGGATGAGCTGCTGATTAACAGGAAGTTAAAGTACAACACAGAGCAGAGCAATGATTTAAAATTTCTAACTATTTTTTCCAGCTTTGACTAGAGGTGGAAAAATAGCAACTTTTCTCTCTCTCTCCTTATGTAACAAAATATTACATGGCGTGAATGACATACTGTACTGAATGACAAATTCAAATAATTAATTGTTCTGATGACAAGAAATAAAGAAAACAAAAACCGCACAAACCAGTATCCAAAGCAGAAGGCAGCATGCTTTCTAGTCGGTGGGCGTGAAATAAGTGAAAGACCATGCTTGCGCTCCATGGGTGGGGAACAGCTTTGTGGTTCATGCAGACACATCATGTATGGCACAGAACTACTGAGAGATGTCATAAAGGATTATGATTCTTGGCAAGCCAGGCTATTGTTGGGGGGGGGATCAGCTCCACTAACTGACATATCAATGTTATAGAAGCAACAATCTGGCAGAGCGATGTGGCAGGAGTCTTCAATCCATGAGCTAAACACAGGCTTAAAAAAAATATCTAGCAACGTTATATTCTCAAAGTTTGCACACTTCTTCTGCAAGTCATATAGCAGAACACCACAACAGATCAGGGGTCCCCGACCTTTCTGAGCCTGCAGGCAGCTTTGCAATTTTGAAAAGGAGTGGTGAGCACCATCCCAAAACGGTTGCCACCAGAGGTAGAGGCAAACACAAAATGGCTGCTGCAGGAAGTGGAGCAATACAGTCCTCATTGTTTTGCAAAAGAACTGCAGAATGGGAATGAAAAGAAAGGAAGGAAAGAAAGAAAGTCTAGGGGGGAGGGAGAGAATCTGGGGATTAAAATGAAACAAAGAAAAGTCTGAGGGTGGTATGGGCCATACACTGACTAAGGAAAGCCTGGGTGCTTACTAGTCCTCCTGAACCTTCCACTGCTGTATTTGCTATTGTAGCCATGCAAAACCCTTTCATTTGAATGAAGGCAGCCCAAAACAAGTCCTGCCTCATAGTGGCCCCACCCACTTTCTGAAAAGCTTGGTCAGCAGTACTGGTGGGTAGTGGGTACCATGCCAGGGAACCCTAGACTAGATTATTAACTGAAAAGGCTTCCAAACAGAAGTGTCTCAACATTGAATGCTACCATCAGCTCAATATCCATTGCAAAACAATGTCATGAGTTAAATTCATGTACCATACACAGAAGCCACAACAAAAGGGGAGAATCGGACAGAGCACTTGGTATTTTTAGAAAATAATGGCTGTAGTCACTTTCCACTAAACGTAACATTTGACGAGTTAAAGCTATTCTAAAAATCTTAGATGCTTCAGTGTCACACTTTTTAAGGAATGGAACTTACAAGTAGTTTAGTTTGCCGTTATTCAGTAATATTTGTTTAAATAATGGTAACAGCAGCAGCAACAACAACAACAACAAAAACTCTCTGTAGGAGACATCATGCAGATCAACAGGTTAAAAAAAAATGAAAGGATTAGTATTCCATGTTTATCAGCTTCTTTTAAAAACTTAGCCCAAAGACACATAATGATCAAAAGTGACATCTATCACCCTCTCTGGTGACTTTACCACAGATTCTTCAGAGATGGCTTCAAGTACTCTTCTGTATTATCTCTGAGACGTTTTGTCCAGTAGTGGACACCAGTCCCAGCATGTTGCTGATGATTTTTTTTTAAATGTACCTGATGTCCCACACGAGTCTATTCAGGACATAAAATGGTAACCAGAGAAATTACTCTAATCCTTATGTGATGTGAAAAACAAACTTTTCTGTGGTGGAACTGAAAAAGACTCGAGAGAAAACAGAACGGAAAATATAATATTCATGCAAATTAATTACAGCAGTATTTGTTCAAAACACCAGTGAATAATCAGGATACCGATGCTATTCATAACATACATTTGAGGCATGTGGGGTGTTTATAATTAGGCGCTTTTAAATGAATCTAATTTTCTCAAGAATAGAGACAATACCAGTTTTCACCATATGGGGCCCATTAAGAGAAAAGACATCACATTAAAATGACTGGAAAATGTTACCTTCTGATGGCTTGGTCTAATCAAAATTGAATGAAACAATGAGGCTTTGGGTGTCAATTATAACAATGTTTTGAGACACTACTCCTAGAAACTTCTATTCGGGCTTTTCTGCTGAAATAAATGGAAATTGTGCAGGCTATACTCTTAGCCAACTAAGACTATAGCATGCACAAGAAATTCCTGAGTGCTCTGTACCAACTTTGTACTGCTTCCAGGGACTGTCAAATATCAGTCATTTTTTAAAAACTACATTTGTTTATCAAGCTGAACAGAATGATGCACCTCAAAAGAAAAAACAACAACAACAAGTTAGCGACATCATTTCATAGTTGCTTGATGGTCTTTAAACTACTGGACATGGTGAAGACTTGTACTGTCTAATTCAAGTATTCTGGCCGTGGACAACAAAAACCCTCCTTCTGGTTCTTCTTGGCTGATCTACCAGGAATCCCTTGTCACTATGTATGGATTCCTATCATACAACGGCATGACTTATTCACTACACCAGCATCGGTCCACTGAGTCTAACAACTTTTACATTCCTGAGGGACACTTCCCACCCTACAATTGTACTCTTCTTCTTCTTGTTATCTATCTATCTATCTATCTATCTATCTATCTATCTATCTATCTATCTATCTATCTATCTATCTATCTAATCTATCTAATCTATCTAATCTATCGACATGTATGTATGTATGTATGTATGTATAAAGATGTACAAGTACCACTTTCATGCCCGTAAAGGGTTGGAAGAATCACACTATGCTGTCTTCCACTCCCATCTCCCCTTTGGATGTCATTAAAAAAAATGCTCCTGTCCTCCTGAATCTGTTTTTGTTGAGAATTGCCACTGAAGAAATGTTTTAACATTAACTTTGACAACCAAGGCAAGCTTTACTAACAAGGGATTTAGGAAACTCAAAATTACACTGGATTGTTGGCTTGGTCCCCCCCCCCCTCCAGTCATAAAGGAAATATTTCTGAATTGATATCTCCAATGAGGCACTTTGATTAAATATGTCTCACAACTTTAATCATTCCATTTTTTATCTTCTTCATAGATGCCTACTTACCCTAGACCGGTAACCTCTCTATTAAGTCATTTCCCTGAAACTGTCAACCCACTGCATCAAAATGGTTTGGACCAATCAACTGCTTTCTACTGTCTTTATAACTTAATACCATAACTTAATACATTCATGCATCAATCAAGACTGCCTGGCACTGCCTTAAAGTTAGCCGCCTCATCTGAAACAAGTATCAATATGCAAATGTCCCAAACTAAAAAGATGGAAACTCAAAGGCAAGTGGATTCACAGTGCTGTATACTCAAGTCATAAATGCAGACACACAGCTTAATGGGTGAACATCTGTGTTATTTTGCTTTGCCTTAAATATCCCCTTCTATGTTTGTTCAATAAATGTCTCCTCACTTATTAAAGGCTTTGTGTGGGAAGCAAGGAATATTTCTCTTCTGTTCCATAAAGCCAACAACACCTACAAAGACCTGCAATGATGGGGGAAAAAATGAGGAAAGTTGTTTTGTACTGTTTCCCAACCATATGGCATACCCATGAGGAACTGGCATTTCAAAAATACTTCTATTAAAAGGTCTCTCTCTGTCCTTGATTATACTGCTCTCCAATTTATACTCCTTCTCAAGACCATTTTGTTTAGCAAAACATTTCCCGAACAAAGGTAAAACTCACTTTGTCTAATCACTGCCTATTCTTCAGCTTTCCTTCGCTCACTTCTAGTTATACAGGCTGGTTCTTTCCATGCTGACTGATACGCCTGGGAATACCTCTGTCATCAACTCTGAACTCCTGTGTATTGCAGAAGGATGCTAGGGGCATGATCTAGGGTGTACAGCTAGACAATTTTATGTGGTACACAATGCCTATATAACTAGTGTTGCTACATACAGATCAAAGGACTGTAGTTGTTACAGCATTTCAAGAGGAGAGGTGCCAATACCTCGAGGAACTGTAAAATAGTAGTGTGAGCATCCTGTGATGTGGCATGGAGATTAGAATAAAACAAGTAGAGGGCTCACAAAGACTTGCATGGAGTGTGTGTGTCTCCTTCGCCCCTCCTCTACTATTGCTTCTTACCTGCCTCTCATTGAAAGCCATTACAGCTCTTCCCTTTTTCTGCTTCCATCCCACCACAAGGAAACCTATCTACATTCCACCCCACATCCAGCTTTCCCTCCTTCCCTCCAACTGGCAGCTTCTCCCTGGGAAAACACTGACTACACTTCATGGTCCCAGTTGCTGGGCCCTGTTGCATGGTGAGGACCCTACAAGGAATTATGATGGGTATCATTCTCCCTGAATCTTCCTCCCCACACTATTTCATCTTTCCCTCCTCCTGGCAGCCTCATATACTCAGCTTCCCTGCTTTTTCCTCTCTTTCCCACCCACCTTTTTATCTATCCTCCATCTACAGCTATATTTATTATTCACTTCATATATACCCCACCTTTCTCCACAAACATTCTCCCCTCCTCCATTTTATCCTCACATCAAACTTGTGGGGTATGTTAAGTTGAAAATATGTGACTGGCCCAGAGTCACAAAGTGAACTTTCACGGCAAAGCAGGGATTTGAACCTGCTCTCCCAGATCTTAATCTGAAACTTTAACCACTACACTACACTGGCTATCATGGGGTAGTTGCTGTTGAGCAGTAGGCAGCAGCTGGACCTAGGTGAGTCATGCATGTCACATGGTTGAAGTCAATCAGTGGTTGCTGCTGGGTCTTGCCCTGAAAAGTCCTTCCTCAAAGGCCAAAATAGCATTGAAAAATGGCCCCATTCCCTCTCCCTGACTTTTACTAATAAAAACCAAGGCATGAAGGCTGGCAATAATGTTATGGTAGCCTAGTGATGGCCACTAAGGACATATGTTTCTTAAAGCTACAGGGAAGACTTCTATCATTTTGGAGGGTTTTATCCCTCCAGTGTATTTTACTTTTAAAGATTTCAGAAATTTCTCCATCCTGGTGCTTTTCTCAGAAAGTTCTGTCATCTATGTCTATGGAAAGAAGAAGAGGAGGAAGAAGTAGAAGGGTAGGTTTTTATACCTCCCTTTTCTCTATTTTAAGGAGTCTCAAAGTGGCCTACAATCACATTCCCTTCCTTTCCCAACAAGCACCTTGTGAAGTAGGTGGGGCTGAGAGAGTTCTGAGAGAACTGTGACTGGCCCAAGGTTACCCAGCAGACTTCATGTGGAGGAGTGGGGAATCAAATCTGCTTCTCCAGATTAGAGTCTGCCACTGGCATCCAGTCCACATTGGCATTCACAGATGAGGCCATGTTGAGAATTAAAAATATTAATAACGACAAGTAAAAAGGTAAAGGTAAAGGTTCCCTTGCTCGGAAGCCAGTCGAATCCGACTCTAGGGTTGCGGTGCTTATTTCCGTTTCAAAGCTGAAGAGCCAGCGCTGTCCGAAGATGTTTCTGTGGTCATGTGGCCGGCATGGCTAAACACCAAGGCAAACGGAAGGGTGTGCCCCCCCAAAAATTGGCCCATTCGGATTTGGCAAAATGAGGCAGAATCAATTTTGCTGGCAGTAAGACTCCCATATGTCAATTTTGTCAGTACCAGCCCATTCGGGAGTCTTTCAGCCAGCCGAATGTCAATTTCATCCCCATTATATCCAATGGGCCATTGAAGTCAATGGCAAAAACACGGGGTATATTCTGGGGGCTGGACGGAAGGGGGTTTGAGGGAGAGGCTCCAAACATGCAGGGTAGCTGCTGGAGCCTCTCCCCAAGATACCCACCAAGTTTCAAAAACATTGGACCAGGGGGTCCAATTCTACAGGCCCCCAAACAGGTTGCCCCATCCCCTCCATTGTTCTCTATGGTGGAAAAGTTACTTTTTCCCCACGGTGCTGTTAGTGGCTCGGGGGGGGGGTTGAGGAAGAGGCTCCATTTTTGGGGGTGCATTCGGTTCGGACGAACCGAATGTACATCCCTAATGGCAAGTATTTTTAATGATCAGCATAGTAAGAGATGGGAGTTAGAAGTTTAGTATATGCCTTTATTTTAACTGGAATCTCCTATAGGTTTTTATGCTACTACCCACTCTAAGCGAGGGCCCCTCAGTGGGGTACCCATGGGTGCCACTGTGCCCAATGACTCATTTCTTGATGCTCAGATATTTTTAGAAAGTGGGTGGTTCCAAGTGAGGCTTTTGCCCAGCAAGGTTTCAGACTGGATATTGGGGATTTGATTGACTCTACAGATTTTTTAAAAAAGTTGCTTGGGCAGCAGCTGCCACCACAGCACAAGCATCTTGACTGTGAAACTGACATTAAGCTGTGGCGGCCACTTTATTGTTGTACCCACCACACTGTCAGAATTCCAAAGGTGCCCACAGGCTCAAAAAGGTTGGGGACCCCTGCTCTAAGCTGTTACAATGGATAGGTTACAGACCCAGTATGCATATCTTTGTGAACTGTGCTTATGTTCATCCTCACCTTTGTTACAGTGCTTAGGATGCTGTTGATCATGCTGAACTGTTTTTATCTCAAACAAGTACAAGCTTGGTCACAAAAAGGATTAAGGCTTTTTTTTAAAAGAGGGCATTGATGACAATAAACTGAAAAAACAAAGTAAGCACAGGCATAAAATTATTTTTATTATTATTAGTCATTTTGTAGAAAAAAAGAGGTGCAGGAGCTCATTAGCGTAACTCATTAGCATAATTTATTTGCATATGTCACACACACTGAAATCACGGGAAATGTGTCAGAAGGCAACACCCACTGCTCAGGCTCCACCCCCCAAATCTCCAGGTATTTCTCAACTCAGATTCATACCTGGGTCTCCCAAATCCTTGTCTGGAACACTAACCACTACACAACACTTCATGGGGCAGCAGTTGTTGAGCAGTAACAAGCAGCTGGGCCTGCATGAGTTATGCAAGTTGCATGGTGTCAAGTTGTCCAGTGGCTGCTGTCAGGCCTGACATGTTCTTCCCCCCTACATTTTACTGAAAGAAACAAATGCTTGAAGGCTGGAAATACTGCTATGGTTGACAAACAATGGCCACTGAGATAACTCCTTTCATATAGCTATTATGGGTGAGGGTCGACCCAATGTATTTTCAGCTACCATCAATGATGGACGGCAGTTGTCTAGGTACTTCCCTACTGGTCCGAATCTTCCACAGCTAACAATGTTTTTTCATGAAGATGTTTTTGGCTGACAAAATTAAAGTATAAAGAAATCATAATAAATCTATTTAATTCTTGACAAGGCCAAATTTGTGGATAGTTGGATCCATAAACAAACAAGGCAGATGTTTCTACAAAAACTCTGAAATCAAAAACATTATTGTTGTTGTTAGCCATTCAGTCATGTTCAAATCGCCAAAATATTTTGATCTTGTCAGCCAAAAACATCTTCGTGAGAAAACTTTCTTAGCTGAGGAAGATCCGGACCAGATCGGGGACTGTCTCCATAGGGTATAATGATCCTCCCCAGGATCTATTTAATTCTTGACAAGGCCAAATTTGTGGATAGTTGGATCCATAAACAAACAAGGCAGATGTTTCTACAAAACCTCTGAAATAAAAAACATTGTTGCTGTTGTTAGCCATTCAGTCATGTTCAAATCGCCAAAATATTTTGATCTTGTCAGCCAAAAACATCTTCATGAGAAAACATTCTTAGCTGAGGAAGATCCGGACCAGATCGGGGACTGTCTCCATAGGGGGTAATGATCCTCCCCAGTTGCAGGGGGAGGGCAGGCTCCCATCATTGAAGGGAAGGCAAATTGCCTTCCCTTCAATGAAGGGAGCATGCTGTCACTGCAACGCGACTCCAGAGAGGGAGGATTTAAACTTTAAACTCCCTCAGTATTTGGAGTCACTCCACATAGGCGGAACACACCTTCCAGATGTTTCTACCTGGCAGAGGGGCCAGTGCTGGCCCCACTGTCATGCAGAAGTTTTTCCTGGGTTCCTTTTCTCCCCCCCTTTCCCTTCACTCTGCTTGGAGGTGAGGTGATGGGAGAGGAGGGGGGGAAGGAATGGATCTCAGGTGCTTCTGCCTGTCAGAGAGGCTGGCATGCTGGCCCCTCTGTCAGGCAGAAGAAGCCCTGAATTCCCTTTCTCCCCCCCCTTTCCCTTCGCCCCGCTTGTAGGTAAGGCAAAGGGAAGTTCTTTTCTGCTCAAAATAAGCCCTGATTATTATTAACAACTGGCTCTTTTCCATCGAGCGACATGGGCGACAGAGAGCTGGAACTTAGTAGTTGTCTAGACATCTGAATGCACAATTGTAGCGATGAATTGTATAATGAACAGCACATTATGATTTTATATTTTATATTCCTATTAAGTATTGTATTGTTTTATAATGTATTATTGTTTTGTTGGCAATTGTTGTCATCGCTGTAAGTTGCCTTCAGCCTGCTCACAGGGAGGGCGGGGTAGAAACCACATTAAGTAATACATTATTATTATTATTATTATTAAGTTTTCTGAATCGCCCAACCCCGCAAGCAGGCTCTGGGCAATTTATAGCATTGAAACAGATAAAATACAACCAGTACAATAAAATTATTACAGTGCACTAATAAACAATCAATCCAGAAGGCTATTGTACCAATCTTCCACTACTAATATTGAGTACTGCTGGAGTCCATATCCATCCATTTTATCAGGGCTAGCACAGAATTATTATGTATGCCCTCCTGAAATGAAATAAAGGGTTGCACAGCAGAAACCTTTAGAACTGCCCTTAGTATATTTCCCAGCAAAGACTTAACCTGACCATAAACATTCTAAAACTTCTCCACAGTGGTTCAGAGCAACCATCACAATGCATTTTGCTTAAATGCGGCATGGTGATTTTGCTCTGAGAGTTCGTTCATACTTGTCCTTCACAAAAGGACAAGGCAAAGAAATTCACATTCAAGGCAGAGGAAGTGGACAAAGCCATGCAGAGAACAAGGACTTGACATCTGCAGGAACAGACCAAGGATACAGGAGATTCCCCACAGAAGAGAAGTGACTTTAGGAATAACAATGAAAGCTTGCAGGAAGCTCCAAGTAGAATGCAGTGAGATAAACAAACTAAAGAAGGTTCATACCATAAGGTCAGTACAAAATTCTAGGTTACTACATTTTGAAGTAGAGAAGTCATGGATCAGTATTTTGTGATGCTGCATTATAACTCAAGCAATCATGCTGATGAAAGAAAGAAAGAAAGAAAGAAAGAAAGAAAGATTAACACGTTAGCATTCTATTTTTCAGTCATGCAAACAACCCAACTTCATCCCTACACAATAACCCTACAGCAAATCTTCCATATGTTGACTGACTTGCAGTCAATGCCTGTTGACATAAAACAGCAGCCCAGTTTTTGAACATGTTTCACAGAAGCCCATCTGTCTGTACTGCCAATGGATTAACTAGCTATTTCTGCTTAAGTGTTTACTGCATACCAGACTCTGGGGTGCAAAGTGACTTTTTGTTTCCTAATCACATTCCAATGAAACACAGGATTATAAGTCTGGTCAACAAAAGCAAAATTAACAATGGGGCATTCTCTGATTGGATGCATTTGACTTAGTACAGCAACACAAATGACACCATGTTCTGAAGAACAGCATTCTTTTTCAACATATGCGCCACCACCTGAGGACAACTCAGGGCACCAGCCTGTGGTAATAAAATCTGAGCAAGAGACATAATTAGCTGTTTGGTGCTTAGCTGAGAAATGGATATGAGAAACAGCAATTTAAAGACAAGACTGCAAAGCAATAAGAAGGAGGGGGGAGCCATGAAAACAAAAAAATCAGGTTCAGAGAAGAGTGTGCCCTTTTCCAAAGCAGCAAGTCTTTCTGTCCTGAAGGAAGGAAGCCAGTTTGATGGTATACTAATCAATACCTGTAGTAGCTCACAAAGCAACTGGAAAAGGTCAAAGCCTCTACCATCCGCACAGCTTTCTTTATAACATCCCTTTTTTTCTTGATGCTTACAGATAATGTGATAATAACTTATTTATAGGGAACATTTTGCTGGAAAATCATATGTGAAGAGGACCTGCAAGACCCAAAGGGATTTTTCTCGTTTTGAAGTAACTGATAATGCTTTGATCAAAGGAACAGAAGTTAGTTTTTCTTCTAACATTGATTGTTCAGGATACATTTTTAAAAGAAACAAACTATAAGCTCTTTCATTCATCATAATTTTTTGAAAACTTAGAACATTCCACTGGGAAAGAAGTCAGATTTTTGACACATTTTATTTTTAGCCAAGCGGGCGCCGGCTGCATACAGAGGATTGCCTATTTAGCTAACCTTTACCAGTTCTAGAAGCCCACATTTCATTAAGACTAATGTTTAAACTGACATACTATTGTTAGGACTGTTCTTGTTACTGCAACATACATTTTTTTTTAATTAGAAACGGCAATTAGAGAAGTAAAGCAGGCATTTCTTTGAGACCTTAAGTCATCAAACCTTGCTGAAAATAGCAAGTGATAAAGAATAGTCCCACACCCAAAAATAGCACTATAATTAAATATTGTTTTATGTTTACTTAGAAAATTGACTTCACACATCTATAAGGGAAAGAACATCTACATCGATCTAGCCCTGTACTGTTACTATAATTTGATTTCAAAGTAATTTTGTGTTTGCGGCTGGTCACAGAAACAGAAAAGGAGTATGTCGTGACATGAAGTATAAATAATTTTGTCTATCATACCTTAATTTTATTTATTTCTCACTTGGACTCAAGGTGGATTACAACACAGTGAGTCGACATAAGCAACAGGATGAGACATTCAGTGAACAATGCAATTGGAGTTAGGGTTTTAGAACCGATGTGGGGGAGGAGGAGGACAGAAGAAGACAGGGCAACAAGCCTGCTCACCACCTTCACCACGGATAAATGATACAAAAATTATGTAGTAGGATTCTAGGTTCAGCAAGCCGAACAAGGTAGTATAGACCACGGACCCTAATAATTTATCCAAATAACTTTGTGAAACATTTAGTAGAGTGTGACTCTACTGCGTGCATTGAAAAGCCCTTTTGAATAATTCAGTTTTGCATACTTTGCAGAATGCCAGCAGAGTGAGAGCCTTCCTGACCTTCTCAGGCAGGTCATTCCATAATGTGGGGGCCATAATGGAGAAGGCACATGTACAGGCAGCTGTTAATTTTGCCCATTTGCAGGTTATAAACCAATGGATCTCATACCAGTCATCTGGACTAATGTCTACAGAACAGAAAGTTAAAGTTACTACCTGGTTAAATGACTATAAACAATGTAGAACCCCAAAGCCTACTTGTGTAATTGAGGGCACAATTGATGGAGAAAGAGTAATGAAACCCTGATCTGGCCAAGAGACTGTTAACTCTCAGCAGAAATGGGCAAATGATTGATTCTATAAGGTTCTTCCACTTCAGTTCATTCAATTTAGAAATAAAATGATGAAAATCAAACATAAAAGTTTCACATCAACACTCTCATGGTGTTACTCTTCTAGCAGATAAACAGTTTAAGCAGGTGTTGATGCTTAGGCACTTTTAGATATGTGAAATGGTACAGTTCTCACCACTCAATTCTTATTTTAGCTGCAATAACAATGTATTCTGATATTACCTGCCAGCAATTACACCTTCTAATTTTCTGGTATCTAAATTAATTCATATAAAAACAAGAATTTTGTGATCCCCCCAATATATATGGTGATTCACTATTTCTTCATGCCATTTTTATACATTATCAAAAAGGTAAAACATAAATGATTAGGGTTACATTCTCCGAGAGATTTCACAACCTACACCCAGGAATAATAAAACATTAAATATCCCGGATTTAATTAAATCTAGTGAAAGGTGAAGTACAGTATAATCAGAACACCGTCCCCTTGCTATGTGCTTTTTTGAGATATGCAAGGGAAATTTCAGGTTTGGGAGGTTTGCAAATGATTCCTATACGTTCTTCCCTAGAAGATCTATGCAGGCATTATTAACTTCTCTATCATGATGCATGTTCTAAATTTCAGGTGTCTTTAAGATTTCACAAGATGACATGTGAAATATCATTATAAAGTATAGTATGTGGAACAACTGCCACTGGGAGAAGCAGAAAGGGGTAGCACAATTAATACCTAATTAAAGGTGATTTAAGGCATATTTAATCTGTTGACTTTTGAACTGTACCTCACCTGCAACATCTGACCAAACTACAGATGGGTATCAACGCAGCTAGCATTATATTACAAAACTGTACCTAATTAAGAAGGGAAAATTGCCTCACTTCATCAAAACATAAAGAAGGGTTGGGAATAGAAATGAACTATCAACAATATAGTTGGAGCATTAGAACACTGGGTCATCCCATTCACTTTAAAGGAGGAAATATATCAACACACAAAAATTAGTATACATGTACTTCCTCCACTGAATAGATAAGTTTTTGCAGCTAGGGGAGCATAGTGTGGATCAAAACAACATAGACAAGATGGCTGGACTTACTAGCACAACTCCCTGGTCCGAAAGAAGCCAGGCTGAATGTCACCAGAACCAAGGCTTTCTCAGTGGCGGCCCCAACCTGGTGGAATGAGCTTCCGGAGAACATCAGGGCCCTGTGGGACCTTTTACAGTTCCGCAGGGCCTGTAAAACAGAGCTCTTCCACCAGGCTTTCAATTAGGGGCTGCCACTGATGAGTGTGCCCTGGAACATCGCCTGGTCTGAAATTTTAGAACACCCTCGGGCCTGAGATTCCGCTGGACGCTACTCCTATCGTTGGATGGGATTTGGATTACCACCATTTCTGTTGGGTTTATTGCAACTGGCGTTGTTTTAACTGGTATGGTATTTATTAATTGTTTTAACTTGGTTGTTTATGCCATTTTAATGTTGTTAGCCGCCTTGAGCCAGATATCTGGAAAGGCGGGATATAAATATAAACAATAAATAAATAAATACAAATTCTTGATTAAAAAAAAAATCAAGTTCAGTTCTCCACAGAATCAGTCTAACATCCCCATTCATCAGAATAATATTCCGAAGAGGCTCACCATGGCTACCTATACAAATCCAGCCCAAGTATACCAGGTGGTATGAGAGAAAAAACTATAGTAATACTCACAGCCCCAAAATGTGAGGCAAAATGTTCCAAGGAGATAACGGAAGCCAAATGGCAAATGGTACCTGTGTGTTGTGTGTGCGCGCGCGCGCGTGTGTTTTACCCAGAGCACAAAGAGCACTCCTAAGCCGGTCTACTCAATCAAGCTTATTGCTACTGGAATCTTCTCAGGATTGCCTGTTGATATGGCAATACAAAGGAACATATAATCAGTAACAAATGAATATTAGCAATATAGAAAGACGACTTCATCTGATCTGTAGACATCCTTACTAGCAACCCAAAATCCAATAAATATTTTTTTCCAAATGCGCTCAGCACATGGATCAAGTAGCTTTGAGTACCTTTTCTTTTAGTAACTCGATTTCAATTTGATTTTGTGCCTTTGTATAAACTCACAGAAAACAAGTATGACGCATCTTTACTGTGAATGTATTAGCGATTTCCTGTTAGAGTGGATTTGTATAATATCTTTAAAAGCTGGTCTGTTTTAACCTATTAAAATTAAAAACAGCTGTAGTTACGAATGTACAATAAAATGAATTGCAGGTAGTAAAGTTTCTCTTCTGAGAACTGTTTGCAGCCTTGGCACACAAACTGCTGATAGTTACTCAACAGATTAAGGCTTGCTGCTGGCAATAGGGATCTGCAAACAACAAACTGTATGGCAAATGGCTGAGCAGTATTGATAATTCTAGGCGATTTGAATGCTCCCTGAAGGCAAGCTTCATACTCCGGACCATATGGTTTTTCTTACCCCTTTCCACATGATGCAGTTAATTACAACAACCTACAGGCAGCCACTGGGAGAGACATCAGCAAGAACCCAATTTAGAGAGAGACAGAACCTTTCTGTCATAGATACTTTATACACATGTTTCAAGGAGCTATGAATAAACTTGCATACATATATTTTAAAAAGTATTAGTATCCATGAGCAACAGGAAATCACAATGCTTTTTGGAGCACTATTCCTACAAGCTGAACATGAACACCATCCATGTTCTGCAAAACTGAAACAGAGTTCCTGCTCATGTGGTCTCTCTTATGCACTCTAATGGGTACGACAAACCCAACATCCATGTGATATATTCAGAGTCATGGCACTGACTTCATGCACTGGTGAGAATATAAAGTCCAAACCTGAGTCAACTTACAAGTTTATCTTAAATACTTAGTGTTCTACATATAAATGCAAATTCCCTGTGGATTTTATGAGAAGTTTCTTTACAGGTTTTTGCTCTAATCATCTTTCTCTGGAGACTGATTTTGTTGTTGTTTGTTTCCTTATCTCCCCAACCACGGTTTGTTCCAGCTTCTCTTCTGTTGGAATATCCTACTGATATTTATAAAGGCTATTTGTTTACATAAATTATTATTGAAGTTTTGCCACTAGAAGGGCAAAAGTATCAGCAACTGGCCCCTGACATTTGAGGTCCTGACCTAATTAGTAAAGAAACTGTTGACCCTCTGCTGATTGCCTTATGAGGCTGTTTTATTTGAAGTGGCATTCACTCTAGCCTTTTTTGGGGCACTGCGGGTTGGGAAGCTGGTGGAAAACTCAAGAACAGATGCAGCTAACTGCCCCCTGGTGTTTAGTAACCTTTTGGATGGGAGTTTCCCTGACCATAAGGCAGACTAAGACTGATCAGTGGGCACGGGAGACTCACTTGCACTTGACCCTGCTTCCAGGGTGTGTGTGGACCACATGGGCTTTTCTGGTGATATGCCCACACAAGCCAAGCCCCTTATTCATCCACAGGGATGGCTGTTTACTCATGAGGTACCAGTTTGCTGGGGTCCTGTAAGCTGGTGTGTTCACTTTGGGCCTTCCCCCGGGAGACTTTGGGCCCCATTCTTTCCATATTGGGGCTGCAACTACAGCCTCCAGACTGGGCATACGGCCCACAAGCATCCAGGTCATTCACCCAAATCTGGTATCCAATGTTTAACATTGACTCCTTCAGTTTCAGAGGAATGATGTTCATTGATCTGGATCTGTGGACACAACATTGTACATTGGGCAAGCATTTACGTTGCCTCGTCCGGTTGGGGAAGGGACCTCGGCCTGCAGGATAAGATGGGAGTCACTTGGCTAGACGAATGAGGAATGAAGTGAGATTCCCCTCTACCTATGGTGCAGTCCCTTTTAATAAATCACGAGCCTCTGAATGTGCTGGTGATACAACTTGGTGAGAATGATTTGGGAGCCCACTCTAGCATTGGTTTGATGCACCGGGTCATAGCAGACCTGTGGACGTTGAGGGAGGAACTCCTGGCTACATCCTTTTTCTGGTCTGATTGGCTGTAATGTCACTCCTGGCAGAGGGCTCACTATCCTGACCAGGTCGACACAAGGGAAATTCTCTAGAATAAACTAAGGGCTTCTAGCATCGAGATACACCTTTTGTTTCTTATTAAGGCCCTTTACAACCAAACGTTTGGAAGAGTGAGGTGTATTCCACAAGGATATCTCACAGAGCCTATTAGAACTAACAGGCAGATCAAACAAGGTTGAATTCCTGCACCCCTCCTGTCATGATCTGGGCTGTGCAAGCAAGGCCTAGCAGGCCCAGGAAGCCTGTGTAGTAGTGGGAGGAGGCTAGGTCTACAACTTCGAGAAGCCCCAGAGAGGTTTTGGCGCCAATTTTAGCCAGTCACAGGGAAAGGGGACTTATAACAAAAGAGCTGGTACAGAAGAAGAGCTGTTCTTCCTTCCAAGAGAGCAGAGCCAGAAGGAAGGCTGCTGCAGGGAAGAGACCCTCATCCTGAGAGGAAGGGTGAGCAGACTGAGGCCCACTTGAGACAGTGAGCTAGGGACAGTAAGTTTAGACGTGTTAGGGCATTTGGTTTCTTTTCTTTTCACCCCTTACTGATATTGTTCTTGCACCTTGTTTGTTTCCCATTGGGCTGACCTCCTGTAAAAATAAACCTTTTCCTTGTTGTTTACTCTTCCTGGTCCTCACACTTATTTCGGCCATACAAGGGAGGTCTGAAGGTCTTAGGAGGGTGCACTGGGCCTTCTCAAGGGATCCTAAAACTAGAGTGGTGGCAGCATCAGGTGACATCCCACCAGAGTCATGACACCTTCCCTTTAATTTTTATATTAATGACCTGATAACATTTATCAACAAACCTGAGCATCATGCCCCAAGGCTTGGCAGCAGACATCTAGGGGTACTTCTATACGCTGTTTTACTTTCAAGGACCTCAATAGGCTTCAGGAGAACCACGGGTTCCTTTACCCAGTACCGCTGTGAGAACAAATTAGAAGCTAATTTTTCCAAACCAAAAGTAATGGTCTTTACAAAAAGTAAAACTCCAAAAATATTGCTGGCTTCTTGATATCAGTCCTACAGATCAAGTCTTTTGTTTTAAATATCTAGGGTCTTCTTCTAGGTCAACAGCTCAAGAACAATTAATAAAAATTCTGTTGTTTCTGATGTTAAAAGGAGCTCAGGCGCAACAAGGGGGGCAAAAGTGTGGTAGCAGCTCTAAGAGTGTTCAAGGCCAAATCTCTTGCCCATCTTACCTATGGAGGCCCAATTAACATTACTTGAAACATCAGGAAATTGGACAGTTTGATCTAAATTTTTGAGAACAATTTTATAAGTGCTTGATGGTGTCCCTAATGCTTGTACATGTCTGGAATCGGGTATGATAACAGTGGAGGCATGACTATGGTTAGCAGTGATTCTGTATTGGTTAAAATTAGTATTTTTTCCAAGGAAATTGTCAAGGTTAATACTTCTAGATTCCTCTGCTCCTCCATGGATAAGGGCACTGGAAAAGAAATTACCTTTTTATGGGTTTTCCAAGCAATTTCTGTGCTCCCTGAGTTATGATAAAGCCAGGGGTCGTTTCGTAGAAAAAGAGCTAGGGGAACTCATTAGCATAACTCATTAGCATATGCCACACCCCCTGACATCACCGGAAGTGTGTCATGAGGCCACACCCCCTGACATCACCGGAGGTGTGTCATAAGGCCACACCCCCTGACATCACCGGAGGTGTGTCATAAGGCCACACACCCCGCCCCCAATGGTCCTGGCCACCGCCGCCGGCCTTGCAGCTCCACTGCCGAGTCCCATGAGGGGCCCGGCGGTGGACCTGCAAGGCCGGCGGGAGTGCGAGGAAGCCCCGCGAAGGCCCTCCCTGGCCCCAGGCAGACAGGGGTGGGGAGAGGCAGGGAGGAAGCAACTTACCCTCCCTCTTCTCCTGCCTCCTCCTGGCTGAATGAGGGCCGGGAGCAGGGCAGCTGGAAGCAGGGGGCGGGGCTTCGTCATGTGCCCCGCCACCCGTACCTCACCCGGGGGAACTGCGATCCCCCCAAAATGACCTCTGGATAAAGCCAAGGCTTTGGTCAAACAGAGAGTTAATGATACTGGAAGGCAACATGATTTGGATAGAATAGAATAGGGAGAGGGAGACTTTGTCCAGAACCCACTATGAGGGCAACCCCTATGCCTTATCTTTCCCAATTATTAAATCAAGAGTATAGGAGAGTGTTCACACAAATGCGCTGTGATGCACTTCCCTCAGCTGTTCTTGAAGGAAAGTATAAAAAGATTCCCAATGAAGGAAGAATTTGCCCTTGCTGTAATGAAGGTATTGAATCACTAGATCATGTCCTGTTCGATTGCAAGGTGTATAACAAATTTTGTGAATCCCTCCCTCTGCCTATGTCATTAGCTTTAAATGGTAGACAGAGATCATGCCTTCTGAGAAGCTTTCTTTCAGATAGGAATCTCAACATTACTTACCAGGTTGCTAGATTTTGGCTGGCTTGCTGCAAGGCTTAGGAAAACTGTCATAACTCATGTAGGAAATTGTTGAAATTTTAAACTTCTTAATAGACTTTGTAGTATTCTACTATATTCTGAATGATTTTATTATGAGGTATTATTAAAATTCTATTGTGAATTTTATTATTGTTGTATTGCCCCTATTGTATTGTTTGTGATTAATGCTCTGGCCATAGATTGTGAATAAAACTTATACTATACTATACCAGGTTGACTTAGTGAGGAGGAAGGTGACCAAGAGGCTGGGCAGGACTGTGAAGGCTGTGGGTGGTGGTGGTGCTGGGGGTTTTGCTGGATTTGCCATCTGGAAATTTCACTCCAATTAGATGCCCTGTTCCCTCACCTATCTCACTGGCAAATGGATATCTGGCTGCAAGCCTACACACTTAGCTACAGCTATAGGAGCATTGGCAGGAGGGTGTCAGGAGGCCCAGCTCTTGTGACGGTATCAGCATGGGGCCGGATCCATTCTCAGGAAAGCTGGCCTGCATGCCTATTTTCATGAGTATGGGGATCCCCTTAAGGGATCTTGGCATGAGGGGTCAAGAGAAACACCCAGCCTGGGGGCACAGGCAGGGATTACCCTCATGCTCAGGTGGCAGGAGAGGGCACATCAGAGCATCCACCCTTGTGGGATCTAGTGACGTGTCATCCCAAGGTTTCCTGCGATTCCAGCCATGAGGCTGGAGTAGCCAGGTGATCATCAACTGGCAGGCGGGTCAGTTGATGAACAGGACCCGGTACCCCATGCTGTGCCAAAGCATACTACAGCTGTAACGAATGAAGTTATGGCCAATTTTATTCCACTTTCTGAAAAGAAACAACAACAACAACAACTGTGTGTTTGTGTTATTCAGATGGGGCTGTGAACAGGGTTACCAGTGGGGGTGTAGAGGAACCCCTCACCTTTGATGCCCGCCTTGCCCCTCACCGTGGTGCTGGGGCTGTAAGATCAGGCTAGCCTGGGCCACACAAGTCAGGTCATCAACCAGATACTTTATATATTTTCATCCAAACAGCCATAATCAGATAATAGAA
Source organism: Gekko japonicus (assembly GCF_001447785.1). Classification (NCBI taxonomy): domain Eukaryota; kingdom Metazoa; phylum Chordata; class Lepidosauria; order Squamata; family Gekkonidae; genus Gekko; species Gekko japonicus. The sequence goes on along the minus strand of NW_015177077.1, from coordinate 93,552 downwards.
CAGAAACCTGGATAAACTCCCCTCCACAATAATCCACAATGCCTTGCACACATTTCTTCCAAGCAGATATACGTGAATGTTTCAACCACACTAATAAAAAACATATATGCACATGCATGTCTTACCTTGTAAAAATGAACACATGTATCGAACAGAATAAATCTGTAAAATGATTCTCACTGAACTCAATGGACATAAGCACAATTAATAATGTACAAAATGGTAAATTAGAGAGTCATGAAAAAAATCACTAAAGCTTCATAATGGCTCATAATGCTAAAAATAGTAGAACCAACATGTGATGACGAATACAGAATATTAAACTAAATTCAACAATCAGTTCTGATTGGTCACCTTAAGTTGTATATTAGTGACCTGTGTTCATTAGTGGCTAGCAATACATACTACAAATCAGATGATATGACATAAAAAAACAGTGTAGAAGAATTATTAAAGTCAATAAAAATATAATTTTGATTGGGGGGGGGAACAGAAGGGAAGGGATCATCTCTACTCACCAAGAACAGTGTTCTGAATGTGCTCAGATCTCCGAAGAATTCCTCAACACACACAGCCTTGGAATCAAAACAGAAGTAGTCTCCCAAACTGTCATATAACTTAATCATGTTGTTGTGCATGTTAGATAATTTTTCATATTGGTCTCTGGCGCTCTTCGCAAAGCTGTAGTCTTATAGTTAAGGAAGCTTGAATAAAACGAGTAGCAAAGCAGCGTACAGTGGAGTAAGACTGGTCAGTCACTTCAAAGCAATTCTCTACCATTCCAAAACACTCCCGGAACACAGTGCAATCCTAAACAGCGTTATACCCTTGTCAACTGAAGTCAATTGTTTTTGAAAGGTGTAACTCTGCTTCAGATTGTCCTGCCACCTGTCCACATCATGAACTTCTGAAGTTGGATCATGTCTTGTGTGCATCACAACATTTCACCATCCACAAAATCGCTGATGGCTGCTATGGAGCATTCCTTGTCTTGTGTTCTTTAGGGCTGATCTTGACTGACGTGAGAGAGGACAGAACACTGGTGCTTGAAATATAAGTCAAAATGGCCATCTCTGAATAAGGAAACCTGCACCTATGACAAAACAGATGAGCATTCATCTATGCCCAGTCCCACTCATTTGTTGTTGTTGTTTTAATTCAGCAAGCATCAGGAAAGGTGCCCGCAGATGCCATGGTGCCCATGGGCACCACATTGGGGTCCCTGATGTACAGATTATGAAAATGCAGGGCTATTTTTGGGCAGGAACGCACAGGAACGGCATTCCGGCTGGCTTCCAAGTTGGCCATGCCCAGCAGGAGCTCATTAGCATAATAGGCCACACCCAACAACAGAGACTCATTAGGACTGGCTACATTAGGGGTGTGTGGCCTAACATGCCAAGGAGTCCCTGCTACAAAAAAAGGCCCTGGGTTTTGACCACAAACAAGGTAAACAGAATAAGAAGCAAAAGGTGGGTGTGGCTGGATGAGCACACTTCTGGTAACATGGGGGTGTGGCCTAATATGCCAATGAGTTGTGCCGTCAGGGGTGTGGCCTAATATGCTAATGAGTCTCTGATGTTGGGTGTGGCCTATTATGCTAATGAGTTCCTGCTGGGCTTTATCTACCAAAAGAGCCCTGTGAAAATGCATTTCTAAGAGATCAGCAACAAGTTTTTAGAGGTGGAGTTGCGTTAGTTTCTTACAGCAAAAATAAAGAGACTTGTGGCACCTTAAAGAAAGAGCTACTGCATATGGAATTCTACACCACAATAAATCTGTTGCATCTTTAAGGAGGCACCAGAATGTTTCTGTAGTTGTCATGAAGAGACTTTGGAAAAACAACAACCAGGAACTCAGCAAGTGAGGAGCCAAGGTAAGTGAGAACTAAAATCAAACCCAGAAGCACCTTAGAGACCAACAAGACTTTTGCAGTATAAGCTTCTGAGAGTTAAGTCAGAGAAACGGGAAATTATTTAAATAGGAGTAGGAAGACCGCCGGAATAAACCCTTAGCCTCCAGAAAGTTACACGCCTAAACAATGCGCAAAGGAACAAATCTTTTTATTAACATGCAGAGGGACTGCAAATTCTTGTAATGATCCGTATAATAATCAGCCGTTCCCTTTTTGGTTTCTCTAACTATACAGCTGCAACTGAACCCGTTTGATACATTAACAAAGTTCACACTTAAAATTATTTTAAAACAGGCATTAACAAAAGTTACTAAGTCTTGTTTTCAGGTTTTAGAATGTGAAACACTAAAGTCGATTAGTCTATTAACAAGGGTCACCAAAGAGTAATTTCTATCAGCAATAAGACTAGAGATAGCTAAACGACATTGGACTATTAACTACATCTGAAAGGCCTGCATTTTCCCAGTGGCCCTTCCTGGGTTCAGTTTAAGCCGGGCTTTGGACATGTTATGCCATAACTCCAATGTACATTGCACATTCAGATAGAAGCAGCCTGACTTGTATGTTAATAGAATGCAGAATTAGACTTGTCACAATCACTGTATTACCACAGCAATTTCAGAACACAATTTGACAACTCATAACTAGATCCAACTGATTAAAATGGCATTTAGTATTACAATGGAGGAGGAGGAGCTGGTTTTATATCCCACCCTTCACTACCCAAAGGAGTCTTGGAATGGCTTACAATTGCCTTCCTTTCCTCTCCCGCAACAGACACCCTGTGAGGTAGGTGGGGCTGAGAGAGCTCTGAGAGAACTGTGTCTGACCCAAGGTCACCAAGCTGGCTTCATGTGGAGGAGTGGGGAATCAAACATGGTTCTCCAGATTAGAGTCTGCCGCTCTTAACCACTACACAAAGCTGGCTCTCCCATTTCTCTATTCAAGCACTGAAATCAGATGCACCGGGGTGGGGGGGGTGGGGTGGGGAGGCAGAATACAACTGCAGATAAGCATCTTTGTAACACCATAATGGTCCAATGCATGATCCTGAGTTGTTTCAGTACATTTTGGTTTCACAATGCAAGTAAGAAAATATAGAAGATCAAGGTACAGCAATGCCATTTGTAATGAAATGTTATTAAGAGGGGCAAATCCTATATACAAAGTCAGAATGGAAGCTGTGGACTTTCAAGAAGCAACTTGCAAAAGCAGTGATGGGGGCACAATCAAACAGCAACTGCTGTTTCAACACATGCCATTCTTCCAGTACTGTGTTAGTTCAATAATTTCTGTGCCTTCATTGTAGCGAACTAAATTAAGCATGGAACACCTAACATTGCCAACAAGTGCCACTGTTCTATTGCAGTAAGTGCACTGTACCTTTTTATTAATAAGTGGAAAAGACTGGAAATCAACCCAAGATCTACTTGACCTTCATAACTGTTTCGTTACAAATTGCATAATTATCACTTGAAGTGGAAGGAAGCAATTCTATATAAAAATTAAACTTTTAGAACAATGTGAATGCAAATAAAGGTTAACATTCTATTAAGGGCATAATTAAGCCATCCATTTCCCATTCTTTTGTTCTAAATTTAATAAAAGTTTCATTTAATTAAAAGGATGTGACCAAAAAACCCAAAACCCACCCCACACACAAAACTTAAGTTCCTTAGCAGATATAATAGCACGTTATAGTGTTGGAGGTGCTGGAAGCTAAAGCAATTTGGTTTGTTGTTCGCTGCACACCACTCTCTTTTTAGCATCAGCGGGACACACTCCTGAACACCTTCACATTGTATTCAACATTCTCTGGAAAAGAAGCCAAAGATTTATGTGTCAGAATATGATGCATCTCTCTGCATGTCCAGTGTACATATAATCACATATATACACACCCATTCTCCCATATTCTGCCAAGAAATTTAGCTGTTGTCATATTACTAATTGTAAACTTTTTAAAATTAAGTTTCATACGCTATGAACAAAAAAGTAGATTTTACAGATTTCAATGATTTTTATTTTACTTTCCAACTCTATTAACTACCATCCTTTTCTCTCTCAATTTTTTAATTGAATAAAGCATAACAACAAGTAAAGAACACATTATGCACAGCTCAGAGACTACAGACCAGTAATGAGAGGGATTTGCTGTGAACTTATCAGAAGATACCGTATGACAGAATCCCATTAATACAATATTTGACATAAAGTACCTGCCTTATCTAATTCAGACATGTTAAAAAGAACATATTTTTGAAAGAGAGGGTTAACTGGGATTACCTCTTGTTCCAGTAAATATTGTAAAACTGGGAACCGCATGACTATAAATGTGGCCTGATAATTCAGCTTATCTAAATTCTCTGTGATTTTTGCCATAACATAATGTTCCCAATTTTTTATATTAACTACCATCCTAATGAATATGGTGGCAACTCGTAAAATCAATCCTTGGGCGAGAAAGTATACCAGTGAAATAAAGGTCTAAGGTATTTTGCTTTTATTTTTAAGAACCAATAAACTGAGTATGTTTTTGTTCCTCAAACATCACATCTGGGCACATGCATATGGCAAAGTTTGTTTGAATTTTGGGAAGTCCTAATGCATTGTGATGTGGCATGGTAGTGTCTCAGTAGTACGATGTTAAAAATTCACTGGCACAATATAAGCGGCTCATATAAGCCTATGTTGTATGTGCATCTTGTCTCTCTCGTTTTACAGATACAGAAATTCATTTACAGCATATAATGATGCTGTCTCTTGACTGCTAGGACACAAATAAGCAAAGCTTCCATTATCTGTCACCTGTCAAGGAACTTTCACTTCCAAACACCATGTGCCTCCTGCATTAGTGTTTTCCCTGTGGAGGAACTGCAGGGGGTATCTTGCTTGCTCACTTCCCCCCCCCCCCAATCAGTCCTGCTTCTACCTTAAAGCTGTTGTCTGCTTATCTCGTTAAAGCACCAACAAGCAGGCGAGCAAGTTAGCGAAATGTTCTGAAAAGAGAAGATGTGTAAAAAAAAGAAAAAAAAGAATTGTGAAGGCTGAATTGAATGTTCAAGAATAAGCTATCCGAGCCACCTTTCCAAATAGGAGAAGATGGCTGGCAGCATTAATATTCACATAACACTGATTCCCAGATTGGTTTAGAATAATTAGACTTCAAACAGATTGTTCACAAACACACACATCCATAATATTACTACTGTACTGCTCCACTACTCTAAATCCACCATCCATTAATTTTAATGAGGTTGGACAGAATGTTTAATTTGTAAAGGAAGAAGTATCATTTGACATCTGTAACAACATGGGACTGCCTTATGGGTTTATTTCCTGTACAGATTACCAAGAGAATACATGTTGATGCAGTTTGAATGCTGGAGAGATTCCTCATCAAATTAGCATTACGTAATGTTTAATGTGATTGCAGGTGAGCCAGCAAATGTATTTATCATTTATTGCTGAATTTCTTCCCTGTCCCCCCAACAAAGAAAACTGAACAAAAAGAAATGTTGGCTAGGATTTCTCTCCCCAAAGTGAGCAATAAAAAAAAAAGCCACAGGAAGAACTGCTGGCTATTCAGCCTTAATCATCTCTATGATATGACCAGGATATAGTCCAATTATGTTTTTCCACTCATAGCCATTTGTATCATTCAACCCTGCACAGAGTTGCCCCAGTCTAAGACCAATGCATTTTTATTTATTTAAGTTATTTACAGTCTGCCTTTCCCAGTGATTCAGTGTGGATTACACAAAATGAGTCATTACAATCAACATGATGGGACAGTCAATAAAAGGCAATAGAATTAGGGCCATAGAATCAACCAGAAATCTATACGCAATAGGCCTAGACTAGAATAACTCTACATAGACTTCTCCAGGCGATTTCCCCAACAGTGATATTTTAATGCTGGTGAATCAAAAAACCGCTTAACAACCAATATGATATACTTACTTTTGATGAAGCAAATCGTAATTAGAGGAAATGTCAAGGAGACATAAGGTAACAGTGGACCAAACATGGCTTTTGGTATTAAACCCTCCCTCACCTTGCCACTTTCACCTCATCTACCTGCCTGTCATTTCACCAGTCTTAGAGCATTCATGGAACTATGTAAGAAGAAATGACTGCCAATAAGCAAGTTGAGAGGCAGAAGAGAATGAAACAGTGAAACAACTGTAATGAAAGAACCCTGCAGTGGGTGAGTGGATACTAACTGCCACACACACAGAACATAGCCAATAATCAACATCAGCTTTAGGCTTGATCTTCTGGTTTATGTTGTAAGAGGACCAAGTTTACAGAACAGGCAAGCAGTGAGATTTGACATTTATTTATCAAATCAATATGGTTTCCACCTTTTATCAGCTTAGATTGATGAACCAGCTGTGGTTCCTTCTGGCCAGAGGTAGCATGACCATGCTCTCCTAATATCCAAGACAGCTTTCGAAAATACATTGTATGCAGAGCTGCCTGTCAGGACAGTTATGAAACTTCAGCTGGTTCAGAGTACAGCAGCCAGGCTGTTCACTGAACAAGCATGCTAAGAACATGGTTGTGGCAAACATGCTTGCTGGGTGTGTGTGTGCCTTATTTGAACTCCTCCAGTTACACACAAGACAAGCTACTGATCAGAACTCCAGACCTTTCCTGGAAACATGTGACTCTGAGCAGATCGGCTACTTTCTGCCACCATCCTGATTTGGAGATTTTACGACAACTTGAGGAGGGCTCAGGTTACCCGCTCTTTCCTTCGGGGGGGGGGGGGGGGGGGGGTTGCTGCCTAGATGTGCAATCAATAAAAGATATATGAAAGAATTGTATTTTAGCATTTTTTTTTAATAATCCCTTTGTATTTATCAAGGAGGAGGGGGAAAACAAGAGCAAACAGTTGCCCTTACAGTTTTCAAAAGAATTTGGTTACAAGAAAACATCTCCCTGGCCTAACGAAATAAAGAGAAATTGGGCAAGGAAGTAACAATAAAATCCTTAATGCCTGCCTTGATCCGGTCCTTCGTTCGTCTATATCACCTTGATCTGAACCCTGGATCCAATTAACCAACTTACACTACCTTGTGTGAGGGGTACACTTTCCTGCCCACAACAACTACTTTGCTGAACAACTCACAAAATGTACACTGAATTCTTGGGGAAGAGGGTTCTACGCATTTCCACAAGAGATTCCCCCTTCTTCCAGACTGGTTACAGTATCCCCGCCAGAATGAGTCCAAATGCAAAAGAAGTTTTCTTGACAGCCTAGAAAGGTCACAGGGCGAGAAACTCTGGAAAACAGAGAGATAATAATGAAGCCATGGCCTCTGCGTCCACGGCTCATGACACAACAGCTGAAGACTGTTCACTGGAGAACTTTAAACTTGCCTTTGAAGACTGTAAAGGGTGTGAAAAGGACTATAACTACTTTAGGAAACCAGTGGAAGACATCCTGGTTCCTGTATCAAGTGGTAAAAGAGAAGCCAGACAATCGATACACTACAAAGCCTGTGTACAATGAAGGCATGAATGGAATACAGGGGAGGTAAGAGAGTATATCCTTCCTAGCGGGCAGCCGACCATTGTCAGCAGAGAACACAAAGAAGGAAAAAGACTAACCTGATGAAATAAATTGGCACCGACAATGAAATGGAGAGGGAAGTGACAAACAAATGGACAGCTTCCAGAGAACAGCCAACATAACTAATTAAAAGAGGACATGTGAAAGGATTCTGAACTTTCATCTTCCATTTAGGTACTTCATGATGTTCTATGGAAGCTGCTGGTTTTGAAGGTTTCTCGGTGTGCCCTGATCCCAATATGAATTAAACACATTTTGGAACAGTTGTAGGACAACATGGTGCTATTATTAAACAAGGAAAGCATCACTCTATAATACATCTCTCCAAAGGTTGTCTCCTGGCTTTGTGTAAACTATCAATTTAAATCCACAGAAGCCCTGCAAATTTTCAGCAGTTGGCTTTTGTAGCTGGAGGGAACAATGAGAGAAGAAGAAAACTCAGTGAAAAGAGCAGCTGGACACCATAATTTCTTAAACTGGAAACAACACATATAAGGAAATACTTCTATATAGAAATTCTGCTACAGCAGCAGATCTGAAAACACGTCCCTTTATAGTCAACTAACAGTTATGTTTTGTTAATTTCCTTCATCTTCACTCGGATTTGACAGTAAACAATGCTGCACAACTGAATGGCTATTAACCACTGCCTGTGGTGGAGAAAGGTTGACAAATTTTGGCACAGCAGCTTTCCTATCAAAGCAGAACCCCAAACAGTTGCAGAGCACAACAAACCATTTGCTATTTATAAGAAAAATAAACATTAAAATGAAGTAGGTGAGGAAAAGAACAGAGGTTTTTTTCTTCTTCTTCAGCATAGCAGGTTGCTATCATAATAAAACAAAAATAAATAAATAAAAACAGAATGTCTACAGGTTCCATGGTGATGAAGAGACCAATGGATTTCAAATCAACATTACCACCCCAGACTTTTTATTCATCATTCCTTTCCACCACATATTAATTCACATGACTGAGCATGTTACTGGTCCATAATTGTTTGCACTTGGTATAGTGGTGCTCAAAGTGTTTCTAATTAGCACAGACTGTAATATGATAATAGGGCACAGATCCAGAGCGTGTATATATTAATTGTGTAGTAACTGAGTTCTAAGTGTACTGACTGCATTCTCAGCTTGGTGGTTGCTATGGATTTATGATTGCTGTTTTTTTAATACTGGGATAACTATAGTTCCTTGCCATTATATCTCTGACAACCCCACACTATACGTCTTTACTCTGAAGTTCTGCTTAAATTCAGTTGGACTTAATCTCAAATCAGTACACCAGTGATTGCAGCCTAAGTTTTGTTAAGGAACAGTATGCCAAAGTGTGATTTGTGCATAAAGGCATCCTGAATTATTTCATTGAAATTTACGTAAACATACTTGCATATAAATTTGACAATATGGTGCGAAGGGGGAAAGATTCTAAAGGAAAGAGGGGAAATGTGATGACCACATGGATTAAAAATTTAGAGGTGTGTGTGTATACACACAGATAAGGCCCCCCCCACTAAAGAAAAAGAAAAGAAGGGGAGTACCTTTAGGATTGCAATTGTTCCTCAACTGAAAGGTTGATGTATTTAAATTCCTCAACAAAAGTAAAAACAAAAGACTCAAATGCTCAACTTCTGTTAAGGCACCAGATCTTGAAGAGACACTGTATTTGAAGAATCTTTGGAATTAATCTAGGCTTCAAAATAGTGTCGTGGGGGGAAGATTAGTTTGATAATGTGGTTGAAGCCTGGTTCTTGAACGCAAGATATATTTAAATACAAATGCTAAAATTGCAAAAGTGTTTGTTTTCTCATGCGGCAGCAGAGATGCAGGCATACTTATTGAGCATCTGATAGCTGCTGAATATTAATAGACAAAGAGTACCACAAACTATGTGTAGATCAACAGTGAAGCAAGAACACAAATTATTGACTTTAATCAATGTGTTGCAGGTCTCTTGTCTGTAAATGCACCATATCTGTTCACATTATGCTGTTAGAATCAACTGTGTCAAAACAGCTACAATACTTTCTTAATCCTACATTTGTGTTGCCACTAGGGATGGGCATAAACCGAACTACGAAGCAAAATTCGTCACAGATTTTGCCGTTCATGGTTTGCGAACCAAAGTTCATGATGGGTCTACCGTCACAAACTTCCACAAACTTTTAAAGCAGTTTGTGGACAGAGCAGAAAGCAGGGGTTTAAAGGGACTACATATCCCTTTAAATCCCTGTTTTCTGTTCCCTACAAAAGCCCCCCAAACAGCTGAGCAGCCTGCTCCCTGCCACTCAGCTGTTTTGGGCTTTCTTGTGCAACCACTTTAAAGGGACTGCACAAGAAAGCCAGAAACAGCTGAGTGGCGGGGAGCAAGCTGCTCTCCGAACTCAGCTGTTTTTCGAGCTTTCTGCAAACCTTATTTAAAGGGACTGTAGTTCCTTTCAACAGGGTTTCTGAGGCCATATACACAAAATAGTTCAGTTCACAAATGAACTTCCTGGTTCATGTTCATCCCTAGTTGCCACATACTTCAAAAATGCTTTGGTAGGGCAAGAAATCAAATAGATGTTGGTCGGAAACGGAGCAATCAGGAGCCTCAAAGAGGGGTTAGGATCTGCACAAAGGACCAAAACCCAGAATTCTGTGGTCCAAAAACAACTGGAACAACCATTCTCATGAACCATTCAATGCAGCGGAGAATGCTGAAATAACTGCATTATTTTCTTAGGTTTGAAAAAAGCTTCATCTGCTCATGTAGCCCATTGGTTTCCCCTGGCCTTGATATACCTGTTTCCAACTGAGGCCTGGTCCCTTGCATGGACAACTCCAAATACTGCTTTTGTCACCTAGACACTCCAAGTGCTTTCCCAAGTATTTTCACTCCCTATATCTGCCACTGCATTTTCTGTTATTTTCCCACTCCACCTGAAGTGGGTCTCTTATCTCTAGCACTGTGCATTCTTGGCTATTCATGCACCAATTTTGACAATATGGTCCTCTCAAGTCCCTCACCAATTTCTTTATACCCTTAACTGAGTTTCACCACTTTCTTTACAACTATAAGACCTAGAGGGAAAATGCTGAGGTTATGGCAATGAGGGTAAATTAATGTGGAAGCTTCACAAAGCCAAGATGCTTCAATTTCAAAATTTCAAAAAAAATCATGTTACAAGGCACAGTGGGATATTGACTACTAACAAGACTACTCCATGCATGTATTGCTATGCACTGTGCACATCTCTTTACAGGGTTAAATATATGCATGCTGGGTATGTTCTGCTATTAAGCTTATGCAACAGAGTTTCAGGCAAAGGAAAAGGCCAAACATATTACTCCTCGGACATGTTGCAGGAGTTTGTCTTGCAAAGAGAGCACATGGCAACTGAGCAGATCCAGTCTTAGGTTTTTTTGAGGCTCCCTAAAGGAAAGATCACTCTACAGTTATGACAAATGGTTTCATGTTAATACTGTTTTTCCTCACTGACTCCACAGCTGCAGTGTGACAAATGAAAGCCTTACAGAGCCAATACACAAGACTCAAAGGCTTGCACAAAGGTGACAACTTAGAAAACATAAAACCGTCCATACATTAAAGTTACTTTGCTTATATTCTGGGCCTGCCATTACTTTTAAGTAAGTTCATCTCTTTCACTGGAGCTTGCATCCAAATGAATAACTTTAGGGCCAGCTAGCTCTCATCTGAGAAGATATTTAACAGAGTAAAAAAAAAAAAGTAACAACTTCTTACATTAAAGGTAAATAAATGTTTATGCTCTCTTAAAGTGCCTTATGATTTAAATCAGAAAACCTCTGCATACTACTCTCAGGCGTTCTGCTCATCCTTTCCTTTTCATTATATACCCATAGAAGCTCACTGATTCACAAATCTTGAGCAGCAGAAAACACTTATTCTGCTCATCTCTCTCTCACACACACACACAGAGCAACCTTGGCCCAAGAAGCCATTTGAGCAACAAGGCAACTGCAGATCAAACTAACCAAGTACTATGGGAGTGCTAATAAATTAAGAACAGAGAATGACTTTGCAACCCAGAAGATTTTCATTAGCAGGTGAGATATTACTTTGATAGCAACTGACATTATTTGGAAGGCATCTATTTGCACATATGGCTCATTGACTGAGTAACACAGAAAACTCCATACCAAGCAGACAAAATAACAAGGAAATTAAATACTAATTTCATAGTAAACAGTCCTAATAATAGAACTCAATGTCAAAATAGTTCCATGCTAAACTGGAGAGCTGCCAACAGGTTCAGTGAAGCTGGGCGAGGGAATTTCATCTAGTCTGCAATATGCAGTAGTAGCAGAACATATATAAAGAGGGGAGGTTGCAATAAATGCCACATGGTCAGGAAAATAATTTGATCCAGTCTGCTGCTTGACAATTTTGCTATTTAAGAACAAATGCTGGCTGTCAACACAACCTGAGGCCTTTCATCAAAACAGAAGGTGCTCCCCGAGAAGTTTGAATACTTAGCGAGCTACGAAGCACTGGAAACTTGCTACTAAACCAGACCTTACACCGGTGGTATTTACAGAAAGCCACATTCCCAGTTGCCATCAACCAAAAGAGCCACATTTACTTCCATCCCTGGCATGAGGCCTGCACCTCAAGGAGGCTCACAGCAGTTTACCCTTCATCCGGCAGCAACTGCTTCAAGGTGGGAACCACTTGCCAACCACAAGCCCCACTGGGCAGGGGCCTTCAACACTTTCTTGAAGCAGGCACCACATTGACAAATGGTGCTCAGAAGAGCCACATATGGCATATCAAAGAGCCATATGTGGCTCCTGAGCGTATGAGTATCATGGAGCTACACTTTCTACTTAAACGTGGAAATCATTCCACAGAAGATAGCATATTCCACATGTTAAAAATGGGGTGTCAACAGCTTATGCATTTGTCACACCATTAACGTTTTTTGGTTTTCCTGGCTTTGGCAGGAGATCCGGTCCACACAATTACTAATTCACACAAATGCCAAGTCAACTGAGACAACAAATTGTCCTTATGTCCCTTGGAGACTTGATCTCTATGAGCTTTTACACATACTGAACTTACTCCTGATTTTCTTGAGAGTCAATCCACAAGAACTGGAATCGATCTGGCCAAGGTTTTTCGGCATGTCTGCCCTCCCTGTACATTTTCACAGCTGTGGAGTCGATAAAGAGGATTTTCAAGGAAGAGTGCTGTCATCGTGGGTGGTGACATTGGTGGAATTAGAGCACCCACACTTTAAAAAAAAGCACTAAAACAGCAATATAATACTGGGGCATTGTAAGTATGGGCTTAGTAGGTTGCCTGAATCTCAGCTTTCATTTTTTTAAAAAAAGGAAGAAAGCGAGACTCTATCCTCCTCCCTCGTGGAGAGAAGATCACGGCCATACAGCCTGGAAAATCTACAACTGGTGGTGGAGCTGTTCGTCAAAATGCAAAACATTTTGATTTTTTTAAAACAATGTCTTATAAGCATTATTGATGGCAGCTGCAAACCAGTGCTCTCTCCCGAATGCATTCTGAAGTTTAGATAATGTTTCATAACTGTTGGCAGAGTTTAAACATGCAAAGGAACGGAGCACCAACTGTTTAAAGAAAATATCTCAGTTTATTAAAGAAGAAATAAAACTCTTTTAGAACAGAGGAGAGGCACAGAGGCTTAACTAACTCCTGTGAGAGATAGGAAAGAAGGGGAAGGGCTCAGTTGGAGCAGGAAGTCTCCAAAGAGCCAATCAGGAGACAGGAAGGGCATAATTTGAAATAGTGGGAAGTCCCTAATCTAGCTATGCTCAGTAGTAGTCCTTCAGCTGTCCCCATAGGCTGTTCTTCTGATTTTCTTCAAGTAGATGCACTATAGACCTTGTATAGTCCAACAATAACAACATTAGCAACAAAATGTGTGTTAAACACACACACACACAAAAAAAACCACACACAACAAAAACTTGTTTAAACTGTATACTGCAACCTTATCCATATCCAGGAACAAAGAGACAGCTAAATCCATTTTATCTCACCAATCCCACATCACATTTCCCCCAGATAAATGTGACTTCAAAACATAATTACAAATGAAAAACATTTTACTGGTGAAATATGTGAAGGTGTAAGCGTTTACAAACAATTTGAGTAATCCAAATACAAAGTGTGTGAACTTAACATCAAGCTGCTTTTAGCTTATGGTGACCTTATGCATTAATGACCTCCAAAACGTCCTCTTGTTAACAGCCTTGCTCAGGTGTTGCAAACTGAAAGCCACAGCTTTCTTAATAAAGTCAAACCATCACATGTTAGGTCTTCCTCTTTTCCTGCCACCTTCAACTCTCCCGAGCATTATTGTCTTTTCCAGTAACTTTTAGTCATTTTAGCTTCTAGGGAGAGTTCAGGCATGATTTGATCTGGGGGGGGGGGTGTCAACCCTACAGCCCGCGAGCCAGAACTGGCCCACCCAGGGCTTTAATCTGGCCTGTGGCTCTCATCTCTCCCGCCTCTTCACCCCCTCCCCTGTCCGTCCTCATCCTTCCAAGCTGCTGCTGAGTACATGGAGCAGAGGGCAGGGCTGAGGGGGAGGGGGCTTGGTTGCAAACATTGTTGTGCATCCCGGTGGAGGCTTTTCTCTTGTATTTATTGAGCTTGAAGCAGCAGCCACACGGGTCCGCTAGAGTTCTGAGTTATCGCCCCTCCATTCCTCTGGGGGGTAGTTTTTGTTTAATTAGCCTTAAGTTTTTGCCTGGGCTATCCAGGTCATGGCTCAGTTGAAGAGCCTCTGCTTGGCATGCAGGCACCTCCAGTTAAAAGGACCAGGCTGTGGCTTGTTATGAGAAAGACTTCAATCTGAGACCTTGGAGAGCCCCTGCCACCCTGAGTAGACTGGGGTGTGGGGAGCTTGCAATGGCCTGCTTTGTGGATGTACCCCGGAGAGACTTGCACTCTGCAGATCAACACCTTCTGGTAGTCCCCGGCCTGAGAGACGTCTGCTTAGCCTTGACCAGGACCAAGCCATTTTCTGCCCTGGTCCTGGACTGGTGGAACATGCTCCCATCTGGGATCAGGGCCCTGTGGGATCTATTGCAATTCTGCAGAGCCTGTAAAACGGAACTGTTCCACCAGGCCTTCGGCTGAGGCAGCGGACATCCAACCATCTCGGCCTCCCTTGCTCATACTGCCCTATTTAATGGCCCTACATTGCTAAAGGGATCTGCATAGCATCTTCTGGTGAATTGATGCCTTATTGACCTTCTAGCCAGCACCCATGCAGGAGGCCCTCTGGACTACCATGAACTGGCCTGCGATCTTATTTTGAATTGGTTTTAAATTGGATTTAAATTGTATATTTTAATATTGTTTTTTTACTGTGAAATGACCTGTTGTGGCCCGCCCTGAGCCCACTTGCTGTGGAGGGCGGGATATAAATCAAATTCATGTTTTCCCCTGGGCCCTAGGGGTCAGAGCACAGACCAGGAGAGCAGTCTGGGGAAAGTAAAGTGACATTCTCTGCACAAGCTGAGACACTGGTTAGGCTAGGGAAGGCTCAAGAATGTGGGGGGGGGTTATGAGATTCCTCCAATGCGATTTGCAGGCCCCTACTTCTATAATGGCAGTTTCACACGCACTAAATAACACACTTTCAATACACTTTACAACTGGCTTTTACTGTTTGAAATGACAAAATCCACTTGCAAACAGTAGCTGAAGTGGACTGTATTATTTAGCATATGTGAAAGCACCCTTATTAGCCAGCTGTGAGTTGGGAAATACCAGGAGATTTGGGGTGCGGAGTCTGGGAATGGCAGAGTTAGGAGACGGGGCGGGATGACAGCAAGGTCATCCATGCACCCCCATCCTCCAAAGCAGCCGTTTTCTCCAGGGGAGCTAATCTCTAGTCTGGAGGTCAGTTGTAATTCTGGGAGATCCCCAGGCTCCATCTGGAGATTCGCAACCCTACAGCACAGCCCACCAAAGTCCCACGAGTTTGACACTTCTGATCTAGAAACTACTTATTTGTCTTTTTAACAGTCCATCGTATCCCTAAAACTCTCCTCCAGCACCACATTCCAAATGAATCAACTTTCTTCTGTCAGATTTCTTCATTGTCTAACTTTCACACCCATACGTAGTAACAGCAAACACTATAGCATGAATTAACTTGATCTTGTTTTCAACAGTTTCAACAATTCAATCTTCAATTTCATTTTTTTATCATCAACCTTAAAGTTGTGTAATTCCCCAGTAGTCATTACTTTTGTCTTCTCGGTGTTCAGCTGTAATCCTTCTTTAGTACTTTCTGCTTTAACCTTAATCAGGAGTCAATTCAAGCCTTCACTATTTTCTGCCAGTAATGTCCTTGTCTGACATCTTTGCCAATAGGAAACCATATTCTGTCCTAACAGTAGCCTCTTCTCCAGAGAACAGGTGGTGCATCGAAACAATCAGACGTTGTGGCACACCTGTTTCTTTTAAGACCAACTCTAGCTTTTCCTGATCCACATAGTCAAAAGTTTTGCTTTAATCTATGAAACACAAGCTAATTTTCTTTGGAAATTCTCTAGTATGCTCCAGTAACCATCGTAAATTTACAATATGATCTCTAGTGCCTCTTCCTTTTCTTAATCCATCTTGAACATCTGGCATTTCTTGTGCCATACACAGTAACAGTCTTTGTTGAAAAATTTTGAGCATCGCTTTAACAAATGCAAACACCTAGGAATATTCAGACATCATAACTGTATGTGTGTTTGTGCACTCTCCCTCTTCTATTCATATACAAAGAGTGCAATTGAACATTTCCTGGTTTAAGAAGCCTTCAATCAAACTTCAACTTGGTGTGAATGATGCTCAAATACAGGCACCTGGGCATATCTCAGTCAGAATCCCAGTTAGTGGAAAGCAAATAAATTCCAGTTTGCCCAGCCACCTCCATTTAGGAAACACAGCAAACAGACTTCCTGAATCAAAATGCTTTTGATCATGCTTTGCACACGGGGCGAGGGAAAGTGCAAGCACAGCAAACACTGTGCCTATCAAAAATAAACAGAAGTCTGTCATAATTGCCATAGTCAAGCTCAGTGTGGGAACTGAAGAATCAATATATCTCAGCTGATCTACAATCACAACAAATAAAGTATCAAAGCATATAGGTTTCATGTGGAGACCTACAACAGTCCTTTTTTAATTAAAATGCCAGCTTATTGTCAGGATCGGACCCCTTTTCTTGATCAATGCTTGTAACTTTATTGCCTCCTACTGCTAAGGCTTACTTTTGCTTTTTGTAACCCCTGCCCGCTATTCACATCTGCCCGCTTGCTTGTTACCTTATCAGTTTTCCCTGACATTCCTGAGGGGGGGGAGTATGAGAATGAGTGCCTGGTGTTGTGTGGAGGCTCCGCTTGTAATTTTCCTGAAGCTACCCTCTATGGTTCACAGGTTCCAGCTGGACTAGTAACCTTGGGAGCTGAGATGTGGCTAGTTAAGTCATATATTCTTTCATGACCTGTAGTGAGCCTGTGCGTGTGCGATGTGGAACCCATTCCCCAATTACCGACCCTGTGCTATTGTTTGTTAGTTCTGACAAAGGTGTTAACCTTGAAGTTATGAATATGAAAATACAAAAGTAATAATAATACATTCAAATGATAGATTCAGGTACATAAAGATAGAAGGTGACAACAACGGGACGGTAGTCTCCAGAATGCAGTGCCATTTCGACAGACGTCTTCTTCTAACCAATAGTTTGATAATGTATGAAAAACTGCACTTCAATGGAAAAGCTGCCCAATTCACATGGAGTTTGATAACAGTTTCACCTATTACATTGCACAAATAATGGAGGAGAACATCTCTCAGACAGATTAAAGCTTATCAAACTATTGGTTAGAAGAAGACGTATGTCGAAACGGCACTGCGGTAATTTGCTCATGGTGCTATTTCACATAAGGCTGGTGGACCTTTCTTGAGTGGGCATACATTATGAGGGTGCTCACGTTACAGAACACCACTTGCCAGTTCATTATTTTAAAGAATGTTTTAAAGATCTATTTGTTTCATTGCTTAACAATACTTGCTGTTTGCTAACATGGGTTTCTAAATCCTGTTTTGTTATATTTTTTGTAAGTGGGTCTGAGAATGTCTGGAGTTGAAAAGCAAGTCATAATTCCTCTAAATAAATAAATGCATGGAAGGTTTGTATGGATATGCCAAAACTAGCCAATTGGTCACCATTGATACTGAATAAACAGCAATTGTTGCTGCGGAAACAGCATGCCAAAACTCACCACACAGCTGTGGAAAGACAGGCTGGTAACTTTTTACACTTACCTACCAGGCAGCTAGAACAGATGGCTTGGAGAAACCTTCTGGCATACTTTCTAATGTTTATGCTACTAATGAACCATTGTCATTGAATTGTCCTGAAGAGGTACTATCACATATAAATAGCTCCTTCTTAATTATATATGATGGTGTATCTAAATTCTATCAATTTTCAAGATGGCCTAGAAATTATAGCTTGTAATAGGGAAAATAAAAACCCAATGAATTTTTAATGCTACGGAGAGACATCTCCCTTCCCAAATATCATAGAACATCATTATAATAACACTGTTGTTCTTAAAGCAGGATTTCCACCAGATGCTACATCAGGGACATTCAACTTTAGTAAATGTTAATCTGAAAGAAGATTGTGGTTTAGTGAGATAATTGTAAGATGAAATCACATAGCCACATACTGGTACATTTAGGGGAAGTGTCCCTTTTTTTTTTTACCAGACACCAAACTGTTTGTTTGTTTTAACCTAGGTGCCTGTTTCCTGAAAAGTGTGCAACACAGATGGGGGCAGAGAGAACAAAAAACCTGCAGCAGTTTAATATAATTTTGGTATGATTGAACATACACACAAAAATCACATAGAAACCCTTTATGACTCAGTTTGATAGTTTCTTAAAGGTAAGGCAATTTTTTCTCGCCCCCCCCCATTGCTACTTGCATGTTTGCTAAGCTTTCAATGTTCATAAACATTTCAAAGTTATTCCTTACAAAGATCGGTATTTGTTTATGTCAAGAACACATGCTTTAAAAAGAGTACTTTGCAACCACCTTCAAGAAAAGCATTTTATTTCATCAAACCTAGGTCTGCATCACGCCTTTTATGCTGGCTGACAATCGGCTTCCCATTCAAAAGAAGAAGAAAATAAAGAAAATATGAAGTCTGAGGGCCAAGTTCATTACTGCCAGGAAAGGCACAGAATCCATACACATTCTTTTGCCCCCCCCCATGATTAATTGTATAAGTGACCCTGATTGACCATGTAGCACTTTTAAAATGTTAATTATTTTAATATACATGCTCTTAAATACTATGGATTGGGTCCTTGGGCAGAAGAACAGTTATGCTAGCCCAACGGTGCTTCTACTGGTGGATGAATGGAGATTTTCCCCATTTCTCCTCCAACTTAAGACTTCCACTTAAACTATTCAGTTTATTCGAGTTTAACAGCCCATAGGCAATACATTATTAAACCAATTTTGAGAATTAAAAATTACAGTAAAACAAAAACTTGCCACATCCACAATACAGCTTTTGCAGAGGCTACTCAAAAGTAGCCTTAATCTTTATAAGGAATGGTCTAATACTTCAGTAGCCATGCTCTAAGAAATCTCTCTCTGGCTGTTGCGTACTTTGGACAGTAGAAAAAAGTATGGGGCAATGAACCAGCCACTGCCAAAGGACAGTCACAAAAGTGCTGGTCTGGAAGTGTCTTAAGGAAGTGGCCCTTCATCTGGGCTATCGGCAGGACATTACAATGTGTGATCATATATGATTGCTTCAATTTGGAACTGCCAGCATATTGAGGTAGTGAGGCGGATCAAATTGCGTAGGGTACTGAATTCCCAGATTAAGTGGGGGGGGGGCATTTCTGTGCAGCGTCTTTTTGGAGAGAGTCCCAGTCCTGGATAAGCAGCTTCTCTATAAGTAATGCTCGTCTTCTTTCAGTCAGATTTCTATAAAACTAATCACTTTATTTCCATGTCCAAGGTTCTATTCCATTTTGACCAACAGCACACACAAGCTGCTGATATGGTGAAAACTGGGAGATCTTTGGAATTTAGCAGTCTGTACTTAAAACCGACTATGGCTTTCCAGATCAGTGTTGAAATATTTGGAAGGCCCATTTCTTGAATTATTTCTAGGGTTGACTCACCCCCAGGGGGTTTACCAGGCTGCAACTGGAGGAGGGAGCTGGGATGTCCCTCTTCACTCTTTTGGTGGAGCTTTGGATTCAGTCTTACAATCTTAAAAGAAGCATTCCCTTTCCTGTGGCATGTGAACACATCGATTAAAAATAAACAAAGTGCACTTTATTAAGAGCTAGTTTTATTAATAATGCATTTTTGCAGATTTGGTTAACTGATGGATATAACCAGATGATAAATATGCATTTCAGACTGATGCTACGCAAAAATGTGAAAGATCCCAATGAGGTTTATAACCAGAAATGGATATAATGCTGAGAGTGCTAAAGCTAGTAAGTCTGGATCTGAAATAAACACCTTAAAGACAGAACTCTTAAGGTAACATAAAAAGGCTGATCCTTATGGGGTTACTATGTAGTATTATTGTACTAGTGTAACACAGACACTACTAATTAAATCTCAAAAGAAATCAGCTTCAAGGTAAGACACTAGTCCTATTCTGGCAATAGTATGAACACATGTATGGGCATGACACTGTACATGCAATCCTCTGAGTACAGGCAATTGCCATTTTGTCTAAAGGAGACAATGTGATTTTTTCAGCCTTAGTATACACACACCTTGAAGATTGTGTGTACTTTGTGTTCCATGTATGTATGGTCAAATGTATTGCCTGAAAAGGGCTAGTATCTTACCTTGAAACTGATTCATTATTTCCTGGAAGGGGGGGGGGACTTACAATGAATTATCTGAAAGCAGAAACTCTGGTTTCTAATTCGTACTGCAGTAGGTGAAAAGAAATCTCCAACTTCTCCAGTGGCAATACCCAGCAGTTCATGGTTTCACAATGTTCACAAGAGCTGATTTGGGCATACAACAGATAATGTGGTATGCTGGATGGCACTTATTATAACAGTCTTTTATTTTGTCTGAAGCCTAGTATATAATCATGAAAATGTTATAGGAAGCTCAAACTAACCAAAGCTCCAGAAGATAACTAGTTAGTTATTGCTATTTCATTAATGTAAACCAGTACTATATATGGATTTTAAGGGTCTGTGAGATCAATGGCCAGCGTTAGTTCTCATTTCCTCTAGGAGAGAAAAAACAAGCCTATTTGTTTTACGAGATGCATGAAGCCTAGTTGGAATGAAAATAAAGCACTGAGCCATAATTTACGTTAAAAATCCTTAATTTCTACCTTCGAAGTCAATTCTAACAATACAAATATTCCACGCAGTCTGCTGACAAAATGGTGGGGGGGAAGTATTCTGAGTCATATTCAAAATGATTAGTCCCCAGTCCACACATACCACCACTTGCCAGAGTGATTTTTGGTGGGGGATTAAATTGCAAAATACTGGAACTGGTCTTTCCCCTTTCATAATTAATATGGCTGCAGAGCAGGTTTGTATATCTTCCTAAATTATCTATAAACCCTTTTCTGTCAGTATACTTGGATCTTTCTGACAATCAGCCTGCCTTTAGGTATTCATCCCATTGCTACTGATGTGCAAAAAAAGAAAAAAAGGGGGGGGAGAGATTTCTTGGACTAGATAAACATTTTGATCAGGTACTTTGAAAAAGCAGATTTCTGTGTAAGGTAGAAGAAAGGGCAATACAAGGCACTTGGGTGTCTAGAAGGTAATCTACGTATTTGTCCATTATCATGTTCTCTCTTTTTCTGTCTTTTCATATATAGTTGAACATCATTGTGAATATTACAGGATGACAGGGCAGAGTGCTGGATAAATTATGCATACTTAATGTCACCCATCAGGAGCAGGGACAAGATCGAAAAGAAGCCTGGAGAGTTTTAAAACACGTACAGTTAAACAATGAATTACATCTCCAATAAGTTTCAACGTTAGAACTGTATGAAATACTTTAATTTAAGAGGCTGGTGACCTTTTTACTTTCACAACTGAAATATGAAAGAATTAAGACTCATCGTGAAAACTTGGGTTTTGTTTATTTTAGAAATAATTTTTGATCTCTGGAGGCTTTTTGCTGTTTCCCTAGGATGGTGAGGCATAATATGGTAATACAACACAATTCAGAGAAGAAATAAAAATGAAGTACCAGTTTAAGCACTTGTGTTCTGCAGGGTTCACACTATAAAGTCTGGGCCCAGTCTTGACAAGGAATCATTTTGTGTGATTCTCCCCTCAAGAGTTTTAAAGAGGCCCTTGTATAAAACACACACACAAAGTGCGACCTGGTACTATAAAAACATATATATCAAGAACTTCAGAGCAAGTAACAGGTGAAATGAACACTGTATTTTTTTCTCTTTGCTGAAGCACTTTCTATTTGTATGTATACAATTTTGGCTTAAAAGAACAGTCACATGTTGGCAGTCTTTGCCCTTGTCAAAATGTTTGAGGACTGCAACAAAGTGCCAGAGTTCATGGTTGACATTTATGAGACCCCCAAGGTTCACTGCTCAACATTTCTCAGGTAGCAGGGTCAGGAAGGGCTATTAGCGGAACAGCTGCAGAGCCCCGACCAGCCAGCAGAGCCAAGGAGGCTGTGTTGAATCACTGGAAACAGCAAAGCATGGCTATATTTTGCTCAAGATTGCCTACTAGAAGTCTGCTTTGAATCCTAGCCCAACTCCTCTAACCGCTCCGCCATGAAGATGGCAATAATAATTTTTATCCTGTTTCCTCAAAATATGTAGAGGACATTTTTTTTTTGGGGGGGAGATAACACATTTATATTGCAACATTAAATAAATCTTTTAAAATTAAAGTGCCAGCTCATTCATCTTTAGGAATAGTCCCTGTAGACCACCACAAGACATATCTTAAAGTACAGGCTTTTTTCTGGGCAAAATCAATCAACAATTTCAAAGAGCACCTGTTACAATGGATATGCACCTTGTTTTGTTACACCTTGTTCAAACTGATAGGGGGGGGAAGCTAGATTCTCTGATACAGTAACAAAACAAACATGAAGTTAAGGCGGCCCTTGAAATTCAAATTTTACTCACTTCTACTGGTGGTCACAATTAGCAGTAATCACTATTCATACACAAATTGGAAGACAACACAAGGATATGGCAGCTTAAAACTCCAAAAGAGAATATTGTAAGAACAACAGATCTCTGGTGTACCTTCCCTGGAGAGCAAATTAGTTTAAAACAAAAACAAAAACCCACCTGAAGGTTTGTTCTCTTCAGTGGGGTGAAGTCATCCAAACTAGGTAGGTCACACCTCCTCTTGCTCCAGGCAGGACTATGAATATTTTCTGTATGACTCCTGGACCAGAACGAGGCTGACCCTCCAGTCATTGTACAGCCCAGCTCTGCAAAGGATCTAGATTCTTTTTTCTGTGTGGTGGGAAGTGGATGACTTCACTCCACTGAAGAGGAGAAGGTTTTAGGTAAGCCCAATGTCTTGTTCTCCTTCAGTGGGGGAGGTCATCCAAACTGTTTATATATCTAAGATGGAGGGGGAAAAGGAGGGGGGACTTTTTAAAAAGAAAATCACCACTTGTAAGACTCTTCTCCCAAACAAAGCCTCAATAGAGTTTAACTGATCTATTCTTATTTATTTATTTATCCTTAAATTTATATCCCGCCCTCCCCGAAGGCTCAAGGCGGCTCACAAGGGGCACGAATGCCCAGGTTAAGACACTAACAATACAGAATAATATAAAATACAATAAATACAGTTCGCTAAAAATTACTTTACGGTGCTCCAAAATATTTAACTATGAAATTCAAGATGGGGTTCTAAAATTATTTAAACTAGAACAATAAACAATAGTAATAACAATATATAGCAGCAACAATATACGTCCCGATAGCATTGTCCTCTGCTAGGAATGTCTCGCGCCCCCAATAGTACCCGCTCTGAAGATGGACAATTATCGGGAATAAAGAGGGGGACGCAGATGGAATGATGGTAACGATGGTGATGTAATGATGACGGCATAATGATGGTGGCGGTTGCCCCTACTTGAAAGCCTGGCAGAAGAGCTCCATTTTACAGGCCCTGCGGAACTGCACCAAGTCCTGCAGGGCCCGGATCTCTTCTGGGAGCTCATTCCACCAGGTAGGAGCCGCCAACGAAAACGCCATGGCCCTGGTAACCGCAAGTTTGCTGTTTCTGGGGCCTGGAATATCCAGGAGATCCAGGTAGCTGCTCTGCAAAGTTCTTCCACCAGCACTCTCATTGAAAAAGACATTGATGTTGCTGCTGCCCTGATGGAATGCACCATGATGTTCTTACATGTTCTTAATGCCTGGACTTGGTAGGTTTTGCTAATACAAAGCTTAATTCAATGAGCGATGGATGACTTTCTTCCCCAGAGCATTTCTTGGTGGGAAAAATCTCCCATAGAGTAGTCCTCTATGTCATCCGGTGCTAGGGAGTCCCTGTGCACAGTCTCCTGTGCTGACATGAGGGAGGATAAAGAGAGACCCAAACCTACTGGTCATTCAGCCTTTGCTGCTGCAGCCACCATGATAAGTATATCTCTAGACTGCCCACTCCACTGCCCAAAGCTTCAAGCAGGAGAGGCTTCATTGGGTCTTTTTTCTTTTTAGATCCGGACCCCTTCTTCACTGTTTTGTCTTCCTCCATACTGATCTTTCCAGATAGTTAAGCATTTTTACTCACAAGGAGTGGAGCAAGGCTCCAGCATCCTGCCGGAGCAGCAGAGCTATTGAAACTGGAGGGCCACCTTCATTCTGGTCCAGGAGAGTCATACAGAAAATTTGCATAGTTCTGCCTAGAGCAAGAGGAGGCGTGACCTAACCAGTCTGGATGACTTCCCCCACTGAAGGACAATCAATATATTAAAACCTGACTGCTTTTAAAACACAAACACACATACTCACCAACAACAGAAAAAATGTAGCACTTGTGCCTATCACATAAGCATAATGCCTATTTATCACAGACTAGGATTGAGAAGACCTGGTCACAAACCATGAAGCTCACTGAGGGATCATGGGCCAGTCGCTGTCTCCAACAAACTTCACAGAGTTGTTGTGGACAACACTGAGGAAGGGATAGCCATATATGTCATCTAGAGCTCCTTGGAAGAAGGATGGGATACAAACGTGATTGAAAGAGACCAGCTTGCCATTTTATGTAAACTGGACCTCCCCCCCCCCCCGGTATCTACTGCACAGTAGACACAATAAAGATTGAAGATTGTATCCTTTCTATGAACATACCTTGGGTAGATATTTACATTATACATTTAACAAGAAGATTCCTGCAGAGTGATTCCATTATGTACCACAGAACAAGAGTTTCATATGAACAAGATTACCATGGGAACAATAATCCTTGTCTGTTCAAGTAACCTTTAACTCAAGACAAACGGGCAAGAAATGTTTTAAGCAGACTTTCTTGCAAGATAAGATTGTGTGAAGCCAGTGTTTTCAGGCAATTCAGAAAGAGTTGCTTTGTGTCAGATTAAAGGCCAATTTGCATGGCCAGTATGTGTAATGGAAGTTGTCTGTTCTTTGAGGTTCTTCCCCCCCTTTACCTTTACATCAAGAGCATGAAATATTAAGTGGCCACACAATTCCTTGAGCATAACCACAAACTGAAATTGTGTATACCATGATTCAGCCCACATCAGAAGCTTTGCAGCAGCACACAACAAAATATATGTTTTAAAAAATGTGTGTATGATGACAGTGTCAGATAACCTTTTCAATATTATGGTGGTGCAATCTAGGCAGGAGAAGAACAATATTTAGTTCTCTGCTTATACTATGGTTGGCCCTTGGCAGAAGTGGGACAGCTTTGAGCTAAAGAACTCAGAAATACACACAACTGCAGTATACAGAAAACAACTGACCCTATTTCCTCAACAACTTTCCTCTTGACCACTGTAGGTCTTTTAGGAGGAAACACACACACGCACACAACCTCAAATGCCAAAAAATAAATTATTTAGTAAGGGGCACTGGAAATATTAACTAACTTCCCAAACATCCCATTAAGACTATTGTTAGCATACCCTTTCAAAGGAATTGTCTCATTTTATTTAATTTAATTAAAGAAATGCTTTATCAGCACTTTAGGATAAAATGTAAAATTCAATAAAGCTGCTAAATGAAAAAAAAAATCTAAGAAGAAAACTAGATTTACTTTAGAATGGTGCATTTAAAGTTCCCTGCCACAGTATAAAGACATAAAACATTATCTCATTTAGAGTAGAAATAATAAAAATATTTTATCTTTCATTAATTTTACACCTTTTACCTAAAGGGGGGGGGGGATGATACACCTGTAAAATGGCCATTGCTTAATTTAAATCAGTGAAAAAGACCTTACTTCTATTCCGCAACCTGGCTTCTCAGGGGCAAAGGGAAATGAAAATCAGCCGGCTGCATATTTATGAGGCTTCAGGGAGTCTAGCAGGCTCTGAATTGCCTCGTTTGTTACAATATGCTTGTCAGTCTACTTAAAAGAGTAAAACCTATATTCTACCTCATATTTTACATGCAGATATTGTTAATTATGCAACATTTCATGTTGTTTCTGAGTCTTAAAAGCCAAGGAGGAAAGTTTCTACTTTTTGTTTTTACAAATGGTACCAGCAGTTAATCCACAACTGACCTTCTGACCCAGTAGATAACAAAAATAAAAATCCAGAGAATGACATACTTTGAACATTCCCTGCTCCCACTATCAAGGATGCAACTCCACAGGGCCTGTAAGGCAGAGCTGTTCCGCCAAGCCTTTGGTTGAGGACAGCAACCGTTTCCATCATAGATGGCACCCTTTCTGCTTCAGTTGCTTCTCATATCTCCTTTGCACTCCTCTCCCCTAGTTGCAAAGCAGCTGGCAGTCTGAAATGGGACCAATTAATATACACCATCTTCTTGTTCGAAATATGTTATTAAAGTTTTGTTTTATCTTGATGTTTTTATAAATGACAAGAAGGGGGACCCGCAATACTCGCGGGGAGGAGTTCCACGCGGAGGAGGAGGAAGCAGCCACAGGTAAGCCTTCTCTCCCCCCCCCGGCACCAACAGCGAAGCCCATACACCTCCCACCGGGTCTGCCAAGCCTTCACCCCCAGCACCAACAGCGGAGCCTGCGCAGCTCCCAGCCACCGGGCCTGCTAAGCCTTCTTCCCTGCCCCCGGCACCAATGGCGAGGAATGCATGGGTCCCCCTGGGTCCGCCAAGCCTTCTCCCATCGGGCCTGCCAAGCCTTCTCCCCTGCCGCCCGGGCACCAATGGCGAGGTATGTGTGCCTCCCAGCCGTCGGGCCCGCCAAGATTTCTCCCTCCTCCACCCCCGTGGTAGCAGCTGTGAGGCCTGAGCGGCCAGCCCACCAAGCCTTCTCCCACCCCTCCAGTGGCAGCGGTGGTGAGACAGTTCTCAGAGCATTCTCTGCGCATGTGCAGGGAATGCTCTTTTACTTTTGGGGGGATTTAAGTATCCCCATATAGTGGTTTTTTAAAAAAAATTCAGATTTTTCTACACATCTGGGGATTACCCCAAATGTGTAGGAAAATCTCTGCCTCCTAGGTGCCCCTGATGTGCAGATTTAGATATCCGTATGCAGGGGGCACCTTGGCTATTAGTATATAGATGTACATCACCCAGAGCTCTGCATTGCAGGGACTGGGTGATTAACAAATAAAATAAATAAATAAATAAATAGGGATATGGGACCTGAATCTTCTATCTACTGATCTTCTATCCAGCTCTATCTACTGATGGACGGCTGCCTGGACCTTGATGAGGTGTTGCCATGCAAGGCGCATGTAACACCATCTTGGACTTATAATTTAATAAGCAAGAAAAACCTGGACTGAGCAAATAGTGTGTAAGAGGGACTGTATTGCATGGTGACCCAAAGTGATGCCAGTTGGAGACATACCCAGTAGAAGGAAGCCTTCCTGAGATAATGTGCCACGGTTCCTGAGGTTACCTGCCCTCTTACCTGCTGTAAGATGGACCAGCTCCCTAGCCACTTGAAGCACTGAAAACCACACAGATGCCATGTCAAGGCAGAAGTGGAGGGTGGAGGGTGGTAAGCAGTGGGGTACTGCAGAGATCAGTACTTGGTCCACTGCTTTTTAACTTGTTCATTAATGATTTGGAGATGGGAGTAAGCAGTGAAGTGGCTAAATCTGCGGATGATACAAAGTTGTTCAGGGTGGTGAAAACCAGTGAGGATTGTGAGGCACTCCAAAGGGATCTGTCAAAGATGGGCGAGTGGGCGTCAACATGGCAGATGGGGTTCAATGTGGCCAAGTGCAAGGTGATGCACATTG
Source organism: Gekko japonicus (assembly GCF_001447785.1). Lineage (NCBI taxonomy): Eukaryota > Metazoa > Chordata > Lepidosauria > Squamata > Gekkonidae > Gekko > Gekko japonicus. The sequence continues at coordinate 65,583 of NW_015177077.1, read as the reverse complement.
GAGCCAAAAATCCTAACTATAAATACACATCGATGGGGTCTGAACTGGCAGAGGCTGATCAAGAGAGAGATCTTGGAGTTGTAGTAGATAACTCACTGAAAATGTCGAGAGTGTGTGACTGCAATAAAGAAGGCCAATGCTATGCTGGGGATTATTAGGAAGGGTATTGAAAACAGATCAGCCAATATCATAATGCCCCTATATAAATCAATGGTGCGACCTCATTTGGAATACTGTGTGCAGTTCTGGCCACCACACCTTAAAAAGGATATTATCGCTTTGGAAAAAGTGCAGAAAAGGGCAACTCGAATGATAAAAGGGTTGGAACACTTTCCCTATGAGGAAAGGTTAAAGCGCTTAGGGCTCTTTAGCTTGGAGAAACGACGACTGAGGGGTGACATGATCGAGGTTTATAAGATTATGCATGGGAAAGAGCAGGTAGAGAAAGAGGTACTTTTCTCCCTTTCTCACAATACAAGAACTCGTGGGCACTCCATGAAACTGCTGAGCGGTCGGGTTAGAATGGATAAAAGGAAGTACTTCTTTACCCAAAGAGTGATTAACACATGGAATTCACTGCCACAGGAAGTGGTGGCGGCTAAAAGCATGGACGGCTTCAAAAGGGAATTAGATAAGCATATGGAGTAGAGGTCCATCAGTGGCTATTAGCCACAAGGTATAGATAGGGGCTCTGGGGCAAGTGATGCTCTGTCTTCTTGGTGCTTGGGGGGGGGGTCAGCAGTGGGAGGGCTTCTAATGTCCTGGCCCCACTGGTGGACCTAGTGATGGCATCTGGTATTTCTGGCCACTGTGTGACACAGAGTGTTGGACTGGATGGTCCTTTGGCCTGATCCAACATTGGCGTCTCTTATGCTCTTAAGAACAAAGACTCAAACTCCATGTGGAGTTTCTTCCTGCACACGTAGGCAATGCTCCCCCACCCCCCAAATTGACTCACCTCACTGAGGCTGCAGCCAGAAGACAACAGAAGACTATCAATGACAATGACTGTGGCCAATTGAATCATAATCCCATCAGGTGCCACTTCCTTGCCCAGAGTTACTAGAGTTCAATATTGCCCACTCCCCTAGACCCTTCCCCCTTGAACCCAGTACCAATCAGCATGTTTTTGGGATGGATTCGTAGGAGGTGAGCCAAGACATGTGATCAGCTTAGGACATGCCCAAGAGACATGTGACTAAGACATGTGGCCAGCCTGGCACCTAGCCATGTGGTTCCTTTCTCTCTCTCACCCTACCTATCTTGCTGACTCTGGATCAGCTGCCCAAGAGTCTTTCCACGTGTCTTGGCTGGTTCAAGATATGACCCCATTTCCCTATAGTCTCCCTAATTCTTCCTAAGGATTGCTCCATCTTGTCAGACAGGTAAAGTATTCCCCCCCAACGATCTCCTGCTCACGTCTCTGATTTCTATCTACTTTTCTTAGGAGCTGTATAATTGTGTGTGTGTGTATTGTTTGTGAAGAAGAACAGTAGTAGTTAACGGTAGTTAAACACTTTCCATCTGTATTCCCATACCCAAATAGCTGAGCCACCAAACCATTTTAGTTTCTCTTATTCAAATGCCTTTACTTTTTTTTACTCCCCCCCCCTCAGTTTTACACTGAAGCAGGAGAAATGCAAGATTCTGTCCCTGAAGTGCACACTCCCCCATGTGGTATACCAGAATAATATTTTTTTAAAATCCCAACAAAAATAAACTTAATTGAAGTTCAGCGTACGGTAATGTTTCAGTTGAATGTTGCTAAAGTACACAGAATATATTTCTAGCACGACTGATTGAAGTCATTTTAGTACTTCCCCAAGCCTTTCTTGTATGGTGGTAAATAATTTGCTCTGATGATCATGAGCAGATTTTTATGCAATAGAATTTACAGCTTGCAGAAAGCCTTCTTAATTTACATGATTTTTTCAGTTATCACTACTCTTCAGTACAATACAGAAGAAAATACAGAGTAGGAACAGAGTTGTGTTTGGCCATTTTGGAAACTTCCAAGCTACGAAACCCCCTAAATGCCAAGTCACTTAGATCACTTCAACTGCTGCTACACTACCATAATCTTGTACCCAGTTTGTCATCATCTCTCATTTAAGTATATTCTCATTAAATTTATGTGTTCCATAATATTTGCTCAGGGGTTTGCATGCACAATTTTTAGATTCAATCTCATATTTTATTATTTCCTATCCATGTTTCAACTCTCCCTTGGCTGCCTATTATTGCTCTATCCACCTTACTGTTTGCATTACCTACGCATTTATTATCTGTGAATTTAATTAAAGTTCTCTTTAGCTTTTCCTGCAGATCTCTAGTAAAGGCCTTAAATAAAGTTGGACCCAACACAAATCCCTAAAGGACCCCATTAAACACCTTAGGGTAATAATATATTGTTGTTCATTACCTGTCTTTCCTCATGCACATACACCACCCCCTTCCATGTCCAGAAAGAGCATTTCAGCCTATGATATAGTGGTGAAGACAGAAGAAAAGAGAACAAGAGCGAGCAGAACACACCAAATGTTTTGACCAAACACAGTTTAACAATAGTTGCATGGTGAAATACATCTGTTTACCAAAAGCAACAGGGGAGGCAGCAGTAAGGCGGTAACCAAGTTCTGCTCCATTGGAAAATCCATGTTTTAAATTTTGATGGAAGCACCTCCCTTCATATATCTCTTACAATATGGCTACCATGAAGGCTGTTCCAGACAAAGCATGGAGGCAGAAAGGAATCATAGGAAAGGTTCCCTAACAATTGTCCATGTGCTCCTGCACCGCTTTTGGATACTCTGAAGACATCTATGTTAGTTTAGAGACTAGTATATAGCATGGATTCTTTTCATATGCCTTCCTCTGGGGTGAGCCCTCATGTAGAATTGGTGAGCACAGCTTCTAGCCACCAAGCCAAACAAAGCCCACACAATGATCTGCGGGTGAATGTCCATCCTCCTGTTGGTTTGTTTCTCTTTGCAGTCCTAGAAGGTATCAGATGCAGGTATTAGCCAGACCTTCGTGGCTTATCATACAGGGCTGGTAATCTGCATTCAGCTCACTGGATAACAAGGTGTATCTGCTGCAGGGAGATTATGAGTTAGAAGAGCAAAGTGCAGCAGTACACTTGCACAAATAATTAAAACACATACATGTGACGGGAGACAAGGAATTGATTTCAATTATCTATTTGATTTCTGGAATGGCTGATTTAACTAGATTAACTGATATGTATTTTTCCTCTAATATAGCTTTTTTTTAAAAAAAGGTTAGTAATGGAAAGGCTCATTGGGAATCACAGCCTCTTAGGTAAATGATTCTAATTTTCAAAGTTAACACTTAAGGACCACTTCACACAAGACTAATTTCTTACAGGGCTAATTAATTGTGCATGGGGAATTGGGCTGCAGCTCATTGTGTGCAGCAAACATACACATGGTTATTTCACCATATCGGCATGCATTAGTACAATTTAACAGATATTGTGTGTGTGTGCTTTCTTCTGGGCTGAGTAGTGGTGGTGGTGGTAAACACTAACCTAAGAAGGTGGATCAGACTAACTGTACAGCCCTAAGAACACTTTCCTAAGAGTAAGCCCCACTGAATACTCCTGAGTAGGATTCTGAGTAGACAAACTAAGGATAGCACAGTGAAGGTAATCCTGTTTATATGAATTTCAAGTACCACATCAATAAAGACACAGCTAGTTCCATGGGTTAAAAGTAATGCTTACAACATTACATCCTCCAGATAGCATTCTTCAACAGGAGTGTTAGATCATTTTTCCTGTCTAAAGCTGTATGGATATCAGATGGAACAGTCAACAGCTGACACTGCAGGGAAGAGGAAATAACCTATACAGTACTGTGCACACCTTCCACCTTGTTTAAACCTGATTACCTCAGGTGAACATGCACTGTTAACACACCTATGCTCCTGGATGTCACAGTGCTGACATTCCAATGCTGTGTGCATAGCACAGAGTTGTTTATACAGTATCTAAGATATTTCTAATCCCACATAGGCAAATTGTTGCACATCCAGTATCGCACTTAACACAGAACTTAAACTATGAGGGTACAGGCTCCAGAGATTTTTTTTTTTTGGGGGGAGGGTAGCTTGGGCTAGGTAAGGGTAGAATCAAACAAAACAGCACTTTCTGTCTATTTATGGGGGGGGGGACTCAAGATGGCGGATGACAACTAGATGCCTTGCTTTTTTTATCACTGGACAGACTTTTAAACACTGTCATCACTGGATAGAGTTTTTAAAGACACAAGAGCCCTGCCAGAAACAAAAAAAAGACTGCAATGCCACCATTCTTCAGAAATCTTGCAAAGAGGAGGAAATCCCTTCTGCAGAGGGTGAAACTGGTTGTGAACCTAGTTAAAGAATAAAACAAAGTTACACTAATTAAGCCAGTGATACTCAGCAGCTCAGGAAACACACATGACTCTGTGACATGCCACCTGTGACTTTTCTGGGCATTGTGGAAGCTACTTTCATGCCCCAGGAAAGAGAGCAAGGCCTTTGCCATGTATGACCTGTGGTTGGCAGGTGGTTCCCACCTTGAAACAGCAGCCACCTCAAGGACTAGAAGACAGATAAGCTGTGAGTTGCAGGCCTCATGCCCATTCTCTTGAACAACCCTTCATCCCCACTCTTCTTTGTAGAATCTGAACTCTCATTCCACAACTCGGGCAGCTCCCAGGAAGAGAGCAAGATGGCCACAAAGAAAAGAGAGTAGGACCACCACCACCATGGAAGCCAGAAAGGAAAAGAGTACATAAGAACATAAGAGATGCCAATGTTGGATCAGGCCAAGGCCCATCCAGTCCAACACTCTGTATCACACAGTGGCCAGAAATACCAGTGCCATCAGGAGGTCCACCAGTGGGGCCAAGAAATTAGAAGCCATCCCACTGTTGACCCCCCCAAGCACCAAGATGACAGAGCATCACTTGCCCCAGAGTCCCTATCTATACCTTGTGGCTAATAGCCACTGATGGACCTCTGCTCCATATGCTTATCTAATTCCCTTTTGAAGACGTCCATGCTTGTAGCCGCCACCACTTCCTGTGGCAGTGAATTCCAAGTGTTAATCACTCTTTGGGTGAAGAAGTACTTCCTTTTATCCGTTCTAACCCGACCGCTCAGCAATTTCATGGAGTGCCCACGAGTTCTTGTATTGTGAGAAAGGGAGAAAAGTACCTCTTTCTCTACCTGCTCTTTCCCATGCATAATCTTATAAACCTCAATCATGTCACCCCTCAGTCGTCATTTCTCCAAGCTAAAGAGCCCTAAGCGCCTTAACCTTTCCTCATAGGGAAAGTGTTCCAACCCTTTTATCATTCGAGTTGCCCTTTTCTGCACTTTTTCCAAAGCTATAATATCCTTTTTAAGGTGTGGTGACCAGAATTGCATACAGTATTCCAGATGAGGTCGCACCATTGATTTATATAGCGGCATTATGATATTGGCTGATCTGTTTACAATACCCTTCCTAATAATCCCCAGCATAGCATTGGCCTTCTTTATTGCAGTCACACACTGTCTCGACATTTTCAGTGAGTTATCTACTACAACTCCAAGATCTCTCTCTTGATCAGTCTCTGCCAGTTCAGACCCCATCAACGTGTATTTATAGTTAGGATTTTTGGCTCCAATGTGCATCACCTTGCACTTGGCCACATTGAACCCCATTTGCCATGTTGACGCCCACTCGCCCATCTTTGACAGATCCCTTTGGAGTGCCTCACAATCCTCACTGGTTTTCACCACCCTGAACAACTTTGTATCATCCGCAAATTTAGCCACTTCACTGCTTACTCCCAACTCCAAATCATTAATGAACAAGTTAAAAAGCAGTGGACCAAGTACTGATCCCTGTGGTACCCCACTGCTTACACCCCTCCACTGGGAGAACTGCCCATTTATACTCACTCTCTGTTTTCTATTAATTAGCCAGTTTTTGATCCATAAAAGGACTTGTCCTTTTATCCCATGATTTTTGAGCTTACTTAGGAGCCTTTGATGAGGAACTTTATCAAAAGCTTTCTGGAAGTCAAGGTAAACAATATCTATTGGATCCCCCTTGTCCACATGTTTGTTCACCCCCTCAAAGAACATTAACAGGTTAGTGAGACAAGATCTTCCCTTACAGAACCCATGTTGAGTCTGCCTCAATAGGTTTTGTTCATCTATGTGCCTACTAATTCTTTCCTTAATAATGGTTTCCACCAATTTACCCGGTATCGACGTCAGACTGACTGGCCTGTAATTTCCCGGATCTCCTCTGGAACCCTTTTTAAAGATGGGAGTGACATTAGCTACCTTCCAGTCCTCAGGAATGGAGGCTGATTTTAAGGAGAGATTACATATTTTTGTCAGGAGATCCACAAGTTCACAATTGAGTTCTTTCAGAACTCTCGGATGTATGCCATCTGGGCCTGGTGATTTATCAGTTTTTAAGTTGTCTATCAGTTTTAGGACCTCCTCTCTCGTCACCTCAATCTGACTCAGGTCTTTCAACACCCCTCCCGAACTCAGCGGCTCTGGAGTGGGCAAGCACCTCTCATCTTCCACAGTGAAGACGGAGGCAAAAAATCCATTTAGCTGTAAATTGGCCACAGCTGGGCAGTGGTAATTTTACACCCCTTTCTCCATTGCCAAGTTTCCTGGAGGAGGAAAACCTGGCTATCTCACCTGACCTGTTGTGCCTCATGCTGAGGAGAGACAGAGAAGGCTGAGAAAGAAGCCCTTACCCTCACTCCAGGTTCAAGCATGGTGGGGAGAGAAAATCCTAAAGGTTTAGCAGTAATGTGGTAGTTAAAAATGGATAGTTATATGTTTAAATGGTTAGTTATATGTTTAATATTAATAGTTATGTCTTATGTTACTGTATTGTGTGTTTGGGGCATGCAATATTCATGTGGTTCTTTTGGTTAATAGTAACAACATAAGAGAAGACATGTTAGATCAGGCCAATGGCCCATCTACTCCAGCACTCTATGTCACACAATGGCCAAAATCCAGGTGTCTTCAGGAGGTTCACCAGCAAGGCGAGAACTTTTGTGACATTTTAGTTCTAATAAAAGAGACTACACATTTTTATTTGTGGATCTCCTCCATCTAGAAATGATTCCCACCTGAACACAAATGGGAGAAGTATTGATCTTCTAGCTGTTCTAAAGGCAGAGTGGAAGGCACAGACAATGGCAGTTGAGGTGTGGTTCAGCATTTTCTACTTTGGTGTAGTGGTTAGGAGTGCCTTCTAATCTGGGAGAACTGGGTTTGACTCCCCACTCCTCCACATGCAGCCGCTGCTGTGACCTTGAGTCAACTACAAGCAGGGCTCTTTTTGTAGAAAAAGCCCAGCAGGAACTCATTAGCATAATAGGCCACACCCAACAGCAGGAACTCATTAGCATATTGAGCCACATTCCTGACAGCACAGCTCATTAGCACATTAGACCGCACCCCCATGTTACCAGAAGTGTGGTTATCCAGCCACACCCACCTTTTGCTTGTTATTCTGTTTACCTTGTTTGTTGTCAAAACCCAGGGCTTTTTTTGTAGCAGGAACTCCTTTGCATGTTAGGCCACACACCCCTAATGTAGCCAATCCTAATGAGTTTCTGCTGTTGGGTGTGGCCTATTATGCTAATGAGTTCCTGCTGGGTGTGGCCAACTTGGAACCCAGCCAGAACTCCGTTCCTGTGCGTTCCTGCCCAAAAATAGCCCTGACTACAAGTTATTTCAGAGCTGTTCTCTCACCAGCAGTAGCTGAAAGAGCTCTCTCAGCCCCACCTACCCCTCACAGGGTGTCTGTTGTGAGGAGCGGAAGGAAAAGGAGATTGCAAGCCACTCTGAGACTCCTTCAGGTAGTGAAGGGCGGGGTATAAATCCAATATCTTCTCTTCATTCATGACATTTATTTTATTAATTTATCATGTATTAAGTATTGCCTTTTTTGAAATTTAAAATTAATAAAATCATAGGTCAGACTAGCTTGAGTCGGTCAGAGCTAAACAGGGTTAGCCCTGGTTAGTACCTGGATGAGAGACAGCTAAGGAGGACCTGGGTTGCTATGCAGAGGGAGGCAATGGTAAACCACATCTGCTCATCTCTTGCCTTGAAAATCCAATGGGGGGTGTTACCATAAGTCGGTTGCAACTACTATATTATAATGTAACAATAATATTTTTTTAAAAAAAATCTAACCAGCACCCAATGTTCTTTCAGAAGAGTTGCAAAAATGATTTACTTGGCCAACATTAAGCTTTTAATGAGCAGGAGTATGTGGACCATGCGTGAGGAGTTCTAATATACTTTTTCTTTTTTTTGTTCTACCTGATTTTATTGTTGTTCCTTAAACAAACAAACCCACCCCTGAATCCTGTGGTGGAACAGATCATCATTCCCTCACCTGCACATACTTAAGCTTCCCAAAATTTGCACATATAGCAGAAAAGATACTGATGCAGTTACAGTGTATGTGTGGCTCCTTAAACTGCTCTAAGTAGTTTGTGTATTTGCTGGCCTCAAAGCTAGCATGCCACTGTGCCGAATGTAGCACTTATTGTAGTGTGCGCCATCAGCAAGTCTAGTTTATCCACAAGAAGAAACTTATCTGGAGGTGCTGGCCTTGTGTTCCTGGAAAGAGAGTGTGTGGACATGTGCATGCATGAACCCATGAGCACACAAGTCATGCGTTCCTTCACAAAAGCTACATGGAAAAATTGCACCAACTACAATACAGCTGCTATGAACAGTGTACAAAATTACAGGATTCTTAGTCGTTCAATAAAATGTGGGACAACTATACAGAGAATTCCTATGACTCACTAAAAGTGCACTTGATAAAAAGCCAGAGCTCAGATGTGGGAGGAAATGATATTCCCTACTGGATGATATACTTAATCATATCTGACAAACCTTGTGTCTCTTAATTTAACTACACAATTATACTGTTTCCAGAGTTGCACTGGGGGATGAAACGAGGGGCCATAAGCTCTGCAAGAAGCTCCACTGTCAGCTTCTCTCAACATACAGCATTGTTAAATCCAGCCTAAAAGCATATTTATTTCACTGTTTGCCAAGCAGTCATGAAGGATGCAACTACACCTGTTTTGCCCTTAACCTTTCACAGAAATCAGTTCAGAAATTATACTTCCCCGTATATATACTTCCCCACACACAACTGGAGAATGGTAATTAAGAATACATTTCCTCAAGCTAGCTTCAGAGGGTAGCCAAGCTGGTCTGCAGTAGAACAGGAAGACACGAGTCCAGTAGCGCCATAGGGACCCATGAGAGTTTCAGGGTACGAGCATACTCTAGTCTACAACATTCCCTTATCCTTCAGCAAAGAACCTGTCTGTTGCATTAACTTACTTGTCTGTTTTGAATTTGAGCATATCGGCTGGGATCTGAAGAGCTATTTCAGGTGTGGCTATAACCTTGGATATGTCCTGGAGATATCTGCTTACTGTCATTATACTGCAAGCACCCTCTCGCCTATCCCACCCCAAATCACATACCTTAATTCCTAGCTTACTGTATGGCATCAATACCGCTAGTCAAGAAAGAGACACACAGCATGCTGTATGTGAGTAGTTCCTTGTATCCCAATCTTAATTTTTTGAACATCAGCACTGTTTATTTCCTCTTGCTTCTTCCAGGTAACTGACCTGCCTTCTAATCAAATACCCTTTTGTTCTAACTTCTAACCACCAGAAACAGATAGCTTATTTCCGCTTCACAACATTTCAGAACTTACCACTTTGCCTTGCTGTCCCTCCTCTTGCAACCCTGGTTGCCCCCCCCCCATAAGTGGTCAAAACAGAATAAGCACAAAGAACTCAGAGAACAGTGTAGCTTTCCAACCCATTTAATTTCCAATGGCCACCTCTTCTGCTTCTCAGTTACACAGCCAAAGAACTAAAATGAAATTATACAGTCAGATTAGATAAATAGAGACGTATCAATGCTGGTCATATCACGTTATTTTAAAATTCTTCCTAATATTGTATTTCTTTTTACTTTTCTCCGAGAAATCATGGCTACAATAGCTTCTGTTGCAAGGAGAAAAATCACATTTAGCGGAGGGTTTTTAATTTTGTTCCTGTCTAATAAACATATATTTTAAAAGGTAGATATTGTGAAAATTGAATGGGATGAGAGATTTATTGTGTTATTGCAGTCTTCTCTCCATCCTTCATGCCCACTTCATCCACAAGTCATTGCCATCAATCACTACAGAGACCTTCCAGCATTCTGTAGGACATACAAAACTGCTTTGTTTGTGTGACCTTTGGTTAGTGTTAAGAACCAAGGAACTGGCCAGTTGTTTTAATCCTTTGTTGCTTAAGTTGATATTTTAATTATTTATATTGTTGTATATTTACAGTAATTGTTTGCCTTGCATTTATATTTGTTGTATTTTAAATGTTGTAAGCTGCCCTAAGTCTCCTGTGAGGAGAGGGTATGGGGTATTAATTAATTAATTAACAAGATATATTTTTGTTAAGTGCATATAATTGCTGTGGGACAAATAAAACATACTTTTGAATACTAAGGATATCAGGCATACTAAAACAAACAAATGTATTATCAACTAAGCCCTTAATGTTGAACTTACAGTTGGCATCTTGTTTTAAATATGTTACTATCCAGAGGTCATTTCGGGGGGGAACGCGGGGGAACGCAGTTCCCCCGGGTGAGGTGCAGGGGGCGGGGCACATGACAAAGCCCCGCCCCTGCTTCCGTCCACCCCGCTTCCAGCCCTCATTCAGCCAGGAGGAGGCAGGAGAAGAGGGAGGGTAAGTTGCTTCCTCCCCGCCTCTCCGCACCCCTGCCTGCCTGGGGCCAGGGAGGGCCTTGGCGGGGCTTCCTCGCACTCCCGCTGGCCTTGCAGGTCCACCGCCGAGCCCCTGATGTCAGGGAGTGTGGCATATGCTAATGAGTTATGCTAATGAGTTCCCCTAGCTCTTTTTCTACGAAATGACCCCTGTTACTATCACACTTTCATAACAGTTGTACAAACATTATTCTCACTTGGCACGTTTATAATGCACAATGATAACAAACCTGTACACTTTAAGCATATCACTGATTATACTATATTTGTCTAACAAAAGAAATGACACAGGCAGATGCAAATTTCCATGACGTGCATGGGGAGCGATGTGCTCACAAACAGTCTATAACTTTCTGGTCCTCCCGACTAGATCCAAGAACTATGGTAGTGCTTAAGAAACATTTCAAAGTATTAGACTGGATTCACAGATACACTCATAACAGAAGTTCTTCCATGACTGGTAGGCCACCTTGGATACAATCTGCTAAACTCCAATGTATCTGCTGTTCAGGAAAGTGGTCAAGGTCCCTCACCCAATGGCTGATCAGCAGGCCTTGAACTATTTAAAAAGGGCTCTATGCATACAGCCCAGATGCTCCATGCACCCTCCCTTGAATTAGGATGACAGTCATATGTGCAGAGGAGAACATGATGTTTTATGGTGCACATTTCTACAGGAAGAATAGGAATGGCAACAGTTGCTGGCAAATTTATGCAGTTTGTGCTGCCTCTTGATATTTAACATCTTCCCTTCTTTTTCCAGGAAGATTCCACATTTTCTTATTTCATTCTCCAGCTTATCAGTGGGGAAGGAGGGGAAAAAAATCTATGTGCTGTGGGACATGGGGGAGCCCTCCTATCCTGACTGACTGGTAGTGAAGGCTTTACTCCTGGAGGAGGGCTCAGTGTATCCGATCAGCAGGGCATCATTAACAGGCTGACAAGGAGTGCTGACAGAATGTTAATGACATTAACACCCCATCAGCTATCAACACCTGGGATTTCCTCAAAGCTCATTATGGAGAAATAATTCACTTAAAGTGTGTTGAGATGCCATTTCTGCACAGCACATTTCCCTCTGCAGTCAGGTCTAAATGAGATGAGGTTCCCATTGCTGCATTATTATCAGCATTAAAACCTGAACATGCTCTGAACTACCGACTTCCCAGAAATAAGCAAAAGGGCGAAAAGAAACAAAGATGGTCTCCTCTGCTGAAATGCCATTGCTAATATGGAGAGTGCTTGATGGGTTTTATAGGCAGTGGCGCTTCCTGACTCTGGACAGAGAGAAAGTGACAGGAGTACCAGTAGTGCAGATTCAAAGTCTATTACAAGGAAAATACAACAATTATATTTTTCTTTATGCTTTTAATTTACAAGCCAGGATCATAAGAAATCACAGGAAGGGATGTAGCTGACAAACTGGAAGATTTGTCTCCTCAATAGTGTAACGGTGCAAGAAACTATGTGTTTTAGTCGAATGAGTCCTTTCGTACTTAACCTAGCCCTAAACTAGCAATTCAGTGATTTAGCGCAGCTGATCTATAGTGCTGATTGCTTAGGGCTAGAACCGGGGTGTCAAACTTATGGCCTGTGGGCCGGACCTGGTCCCTGCAGGGCACGTATCCAGTTCCTAAACAACTGGCTCCCTCCTGCTTCCTTCTTCGAGGCTGCTGCTGCATTGCAGCTCACTTTTGCCCAGCTCCTTCTGCTGCTTCCTGCTTCCTTCCAAGCCTCCTTCCTGCTTCCTGCATCCTCCCAAGCCAAGACATTGGCTAACAACCTCGCCTTTGGGAGGAAGGGAGGGGGAGGCAAATAGTGAGAGAAAGACCCACCCAGGAGAGAGAACAAAGTCTGAGTCCTGTGGTCCACTTGAGCCACCGCAGCTCCTCCTACTTAACCTACTTAACCTAGCCCTAAACTAGCAATTCAGTGATTTAGCGCAGCTGATCTATAGTGCTGATTGCTTAGGGCTAGAACAGGGGTGTCAAACTTATGGACTGTGGGCCAGACCTGGTCCCTGCAGGGAACGTATCCAGTTCCTAAACAACTGGCTCCCTCCTGCTTCCTTCTTCGAGGCTGCTGCTGCATTGCAGCTCACTTTTGCCCAGCTCCCTCTGCTGCTTCCTGCTTCCTTCCAAGCCTCCTTCCTGCTTTCCGTCCTCCTCTCCACGCCAAGACATGGTCTAACACCCCCGCCATTGGGAGGAAGGGAGGGGGAGGCAAATAGTGAGAGAGACCCACCCAGGAGAAAGAACAAAGTCTGAGTCCTGTGGCTCCTTTAAGACCAGCAACATTTATTTCAGGTTTACTTCTTCTTCAGAGGGAGGGTGAATGGGTAGACGGATTCTTCTGACAAACACAATTTACATTGAGATCACTGTGCTCTGCTTTTTCTTTGAGACTTGATGTCTGTCTGTCTGTCTCTTTCTCTCTCACACACACACATACATGCACAGATGTATGTGTTAAAAGGAAGGGGCAGGTTGGAATAAAGGGAAAGAAGAATTAAAAGAAAATTATTTTTGGTTTATTCTGAAAAGTTTATATATATTATACACACACACACATTAGATTTCTCTGTGCCTATCTGGGATTTCATTTTCTTTCAAAAAGACCCTGATTAGGAATTAGAACCCTTGAAATAGCTTCCATTGTTTAATAATCTGGTTCCATTGTTTAATAATGGAAGTGGATGGCTAAATACATTTATGGTTCAATATGTTCCAGTTCAGCATATCTTCCTTTCTCCCCTCTCACCTTGCTGGCTGCCTTTCTTCACTCCCCCTGTGTTTTTCAACTGTTTCATTATCATCACCAACACATGAGTGTATTTTGCCCAGTCTGAAATCATTATTTCACGTGTTTAGATCCCCTTCTCCAGAGAAGGAGGAGAAGGAGGAGAAGAAGAAGAAGAAACCTAACAGTATAACTTACAAGCTGTATTAGTGGAAAGGAACAAGAGTCCAGTAGCATCTAAGAAAATTTGTGGCAGGGCATGAGATTTTGTGAGTCACTGCTCACTTCTTCAGATACAGCTAGAATGTGAGTCCATTGGTCCTTATATCTGGGCTCCAAAAGTGCAATGAGGTTTGGGTTTTTTTGGGGGGGGATTTATTAATTATTATTTCGTAGAAAAGTTACCCAAGTTTCTCCTTTTGCACTTAATTAGTAATTAGCAGCGTGCCCGGCGTGGTCACGTCACTCCCGGGTGACGGGGTTGCACCGCACGCGTGCACTCCTGGAGCGGCGCTGGAGTCCCCCCACTCCAGCGCCGCTCAGACTTGGGAACCCTATCCGAATGTGACTTGATCACATGTACTGATCAGCAAATGATCAAGCATCTCCAACTGGTTGTTTTTGCTTTAAGACAACTCTGCAGATTGTTGTTGCACCCAAAGTAGCAAACTTATCATCAACAACTTTGACTACCATCAAAGATCAGCTAAGCAGTTTACCAGCCCAGTAACTATGACTGCTAGGGTTGCAAGCTCTGGGTTGGGAAATATCTTGAAATTTGGGGGGGGGGGTAGCTTGAGAAGGGGGGAGTTTGGGGAGGGGAAAGACTTCAATGAAGTGTGATGCCACAGAGTCCACCTTCCAAAGCAGACTTTTTTCTGTGGGTGAACTGATCTCTGTCACTTGGAGATCAGTTGTAATCCCAGTAGATTTCCAGCTACCACCTAGAGCAGGGGTGTCAAACATGCAGCCTGGGGACCGGATCAGGCCCCCGGTGGGCTTCTATCAGGCCCGCAGTGGAACTGCCTGTCTCCTGCTACTTCTTCCAGTTCTGCTGCTGCTGCATCATCGTAGGTTTGCAGCTTACAGATACACACCTGAACAGCATACTCAAGATTGCAACAGCACAAACATTTTGACGCAATAATTCAGAGCAAGAGGTGTCAGTTATCAGACACTGTTAAATAACCAAAATATTGCAAGAGTGCTAAAGTTTTAAGCAATATTTTTATTTTAAGTAAAAAAACCCAACCCTTTGTGTTTGTGTCCTTTATAAAGTTTATATCTCTGCTACCTGGCATTACATTTTATGACACACATGGCCCGGACCAACAAGGTCTCATTTATGTCATATCCGGCCCTCATAACAAATTAGTTCGACACCCCTGACCTAGAGTTTGGCAACCCTAATGGTTGCATTCAGATGTCACATAAACCTGTTTGTTTGTTATGGGCACAAACACAGCTCAGAGTCATGTTCATAAACTCCCTGCCCTCTACTGCCCTCCTTTCTTTCCCTCTTCTCTCCTCCTCTCTCACATGGGGTGTGATTCAAAATTACCTGATTTAGGGTAGCCTTCAGCCACATTCCAATTTTTCATGAAATCGATAAACCCGTATTGTAAATCAATAAACCCGTATTCTAAACCATAGTTTAATCCTAGTTTATAAACTCACAAAACACCCCACACTGTTTCTCCCCTGACATAATAATGAATGGAACTGAATGAAAAGTCCAGAATAATCACCTCACTGGTGGATCATACCTTGTACTGGTAGTGGAAGAGGGAAAGGAGTGGAAGAGAGAACACCAGTCAATTGTCCTGCTGGCACAACTGGCATCTCCAGACCCTTCCGCAACCACTTATTCCGCAAGAAAAGAAGAGAAAAGCTGGAGAACACCACCCCTTACATTGGAAAATAAGAAGAAATAACAGAAAATAGCAGGAAAAGTGGATTGATTTCTAACCTTGTTACATGCATTCTGTTGGAGCAAGTTGATGAAAGGAAGTATACAAATATTAAATGGACAAATAAATGCATCCGCAACCACTTATTCCGCAAGAAAAGAAAAGAAGAGAAGAGAAAAGCTGGAGAACACCACCCCTTACATTGGAAAATAAGAATAACAGAAAATAGCAAAACACCACCCCTTACATTGGAAAATAAGAAGAAATAACAGAAAATAGCAGGAAAAGTGGATTGATTTCTAACCTTGTTACATGCATTCTGTTGGAGCAAGTTGATGAAAGGAAGTATACAAATATTAAATGGACAAATAAATGCAATGCATAAATTAGCTTTTTAAAATATATAAATACACACAAGCATACACACATTAGGAGCTGTGGTGGCTCAAGTGGTTAAGATGCTGAACTGCAGGCTGTGGAAGGTCAGTAGTTCAGCAGTTCGAGACCCAGGGTGCCGCATGACGGAGTGAGCTCCCGTCTCTAGTTCCAGCTCCTGCCAACCTAGCAGTTCGAAAGCAAGAAATTACAAGTAGATAAATAGGTACTGCTTCAGTGGGAAGGTAACAGCGTTCCGTGTGCCTTGGTGTTTAGTCATGCCGGCCACATGACCACAGAAACGTCTTCGGACAGCGCTGGCTCTTCGGCTTTGAAACGGAGATGAGCACCGCAACCCTAGAGTCACATTCGACTGGCTTTCGAGCAAGGGAACCTTTACCTTTACCTTATACACACATTATGATATTAAACAACTGCCTTTAGGTTATGTCAAGGCAAACTGCATCAAGTTCCATGAAGTCATATTGTGATTTATTTATTTTTTAATGTAAAGTAAAAAAGCCCTCACAGTCTAATATAGTTCCCTATCCCATGTGGACAAATAGTCACACTTTGGTAAGAATAATGAAGAAAAACCAGCCATCTGTAACTTGCTGATACAAAATGCAGAGGGCTTTCATTTTAAAATGCCTTAATTACCTGCAGAAAGAGGGAAACAATATCAGGAGTCAAAGCCAAGTTCATGAGGCTCTGAAATTGCTTTTCTTTTTCTAAATTATCAAAGCTAAGGCTTCTCAGTGCTGAATGCTTCCAGGCTGATTTTAGTAGAAGCCTTATTAAAGGAAAGGTTTGCTCAAGCAGAAAAGCAGGAAGGAATTGCCAAGATCCTGGTGGCAATTCATAATTGAGCTTCCATTCAGCGAACAGGAGTGTACCTGCACAGTACGTCCCAGGAACAGTTACAAAATTAAACAGGAAAATGGTGAGGTGACCCAAATGTCAACAAAGATTCACTGAAGGGAAACATGACATCCTGGGAGCCATTTTCTTACCCGTCTGTTCTCCTAACCTAAAGCAAGAATGAACTAGAACAGCTGCAGCAACTTGCTGCATTTATACATAATTCCTGCCAACAACAATTTGTAGCTTAGTCTTATAAAGTGAGTTTCTTAAAGGAAGCTGAGTACCACTTCCGACTGCAGTGCAGGATTCACCTGACTGAACACTCCTTCATAAAAACCAAAACCAAATCCCCTCAAACACACAAAAATCTTTCACACAGGGGGGGAAAAAGCACATCAGGGAAGAGGATTCTCTATGTATAAGATTTTGGGGGGTTTTTTGGGAAGGATAGGCATTTTTATAAAATGAATTGC
The DNA here is from genome assembly GCF_001447785.1 of Gekko japonicus. Lineage (NCBI taxonomy): Eukaryota > Metazoa > Chordata > Lepidosauria > Squamata > Gekkonidae > Gekko > Gekko japonicus. The sequence continues at coordinate 48,349 of NW_015177077.1, read as the reverse complement.
ACTTCTCGTCCAGACAGAGGTTTACCACTCAGTGAGAATTAGCCCAAAGAACACTCGGTGAGTCAGCAATTCCCAGTAGAACTAAGCATGCAGTACTTGCTGACTCAAAGTGATTAAATTGCTAAACGAATGCCACAGGAACCACTTAAAAAAAACAAACAACCCCCCCCCCAAAAAAAATGTGCTGTATAAAAATAAGATCAGTTACAATTTTTAGTCCATGCAAAGTACAATTGCTACAAGTCATCTGCCATGTTAAATCAGAGGATATTTAAATAAAACGGTGCATAGTGGCAATGATTTTGGGAGTTCCTCTGTCACACTGAGAGAATCTTGGGATTTGCTCAAACCTGCTTGGAAGAAAACCCACAGATTTCCCAAAACCAGACCGGTAACTCCCATCACCACTACCATCAGCACCACTGTCTTCAAATCTTTAACTTAAGGAACATTTTATTGGGAACATTTGGCTGTACAATCTCAGGAGAATATATAGTTGACCAGAGGTGACTATTTTCATTTTTCTTTGTTTATTTTCAGTTATTAGTTGTTTAATGCATTGACTCATATACTTTTATTCTTTCTAGAGAAGTACTACTGGACATGTGATTGCACTGGAGGCTTCATTTGTATTGTTGTATTTCTTTTCTTTGCCCAGTGGTTAAACTTTGGAAGTAAGTCAATGGTTTTTTGTTTGGTAATATATTTATAATGTATTTGTTAGTAGTATATGTGTCTAATCTTCTATTTCTTTTATTTTTACAGCCATTGTTTTCTGGTCTTTATTTCATATTTTGTATATGTATGATTGTATATATTTTTACATATCAGCCAACATGTTCTATTTGTATTAGACCTCTGAGGAAGGCCTGTAAAGGCCGAAATGCGTTAGATCTATTTCATTAGCCTTTGTATGTTTTTATATTTGTATATGAGGTATGAATGGGCCCTTATTTGTTTTTTTAATTTGTGCTGAATAAATACATGTATATTTTTGTATGTTTCATAATTAGATTTTTGGAGTTGGCCCTTTTCTGTTCTTGACTAACCTTTTTAGGTTCTGAATTCAAATCTCAGCACCCACAACTGCCCAGTGACAGTGGAAGAGGAATGCATCTCCCCAGCCGAGAAGAAATATTTCCTTTGTCACCTTCAATATCCTGCTTAGCCAGGGACACTACTGAGCATCAGCATTATAGGGATCACTAGACGTGCTGCAAACAAACCCAGCCTAAAGATTGGGGTGCGTGTTAAAACACTCAACTGAAATTGCTCACTTCCATCATAACTTAGATGCCCAGTTGGTTCAGTTCAGTATTAGCATGTTATTAGAGCACAGTCTAGTTCTAGTCATATCAATGTCTTTCAATCGGTGAGCACTGATGAAGGGGACAAGCTGTGGCTCATAATATCTATGCTCACTCCTTGTCATTTGCGGCTGACAAGCTCAATCTAAGTATATTGAGTGTGTCAAGGAGGCAGTAAATGCCTCTCTGCATGAGGGCGTAATTTCAACTGCTTTGAAAGGTGGTCATGTGATCCCTCCTTAAGAAGGCATCCCTCCAGTGATGTAAATAATTGCTGTCTGGCGGCCAACATTTCTTTCTTGGGGAAGGGGATATAGCAGGTGGTAGCTACAAAGCTTCAGATGGTCAAAGGGGACAGGTTATCCAAATTCATTTCAATCCAAATTCAGGTCTTGGTCATCCTGACTGATGAGCTTCACCAGGAGAGTGACACAACAAGGAAGTGTGTCCCTGTTGAGTCTTTTGGATCTCTCTGTGGCTGTTGATATTATCAACTGTGGTAACTTTTCTGGAGAACCTGCCTAGGATAGAAGTAGAAGGCACTATGCTTTAGTAGTCTACTCTTACTTGTCTAGCTGACTACAGAATACAGTGCTGCAGAACTGGTGCTGTAACGATTCTTGTTTTGATTTATGATATGGGTTACGGCAGGAATCCATCTTGTCTTCCGTGCTCTTTAACATTCATATGCTGGAAGAGATCATCTAAGTATCTGGAGCTACCAATATATAGATGATATCTTGCCCTATTCTGCCTTAACTACTATGTCAGGAAAGTTTCTAGAAGTCCTGAACAGGTGTCTGGAGAAGGTAATGGGATGGATAATGTTCAATAAACTGACTGTCAATCCAGACAAGACTGAGATGCTGCTGATCAATGAGGACTTCAGAGTCAGCCTGTTCCAGAGTGGGTTGCATTCCTCCTGAAGAAGAAGGGTCATAGCTTGGGGTTCTAGTGAAGTCTAATCTTACAGGCTTCTTCTAGCCTGAAGACTCTTATATGAGGATCGTGTTAGACTGCTAGATCTTTTATACTCCCTCCTATTAAGTGTTTAATGGTATTCTTGTGACATTTTATGATTTTATCATTTTTTATCTTGTGAGCCACTTCAGATGACTCTGGAGAGATGGCATATAAACCTCTGAATAAACAATAAGTAAAATAGCTGTGCAGGCAGGGTTAACTATACGTAACCTCAGCAGTACCTAGGAGGGGGCAGCTGATCTTTACACCAGCAGAAGTAGCACAGAAAGCTATACATCTTCTCTTTTTCCCATAATATTATTTAAGATGGGGGGGGGAGACAGCTAGCAGACAGCCAGATGCCTCCAGAAAGTTCAAAAGAGGTCTACAACTGTTCGTTAGAGATAGAATGCCTGTGTGTCTAGAGGTACCCCTGCAGCACTCATGACTAATGGCCACTGATCAGTGTCTCTTTCATGAGTTTTGTATAATTGTTTTTAAAGTATCTAAGTTAGAGTTCACCACTACATCTTGTGGTAATGAACTAAAGTTAAAAATGAACTAAACAAATTAATGTGTGATGAGTAAAGAAATGTTTTTTTGTGCGTGCTCCTAACCTACTGCCAATTATTATTATTGGAGATTTACTTGAGGAATCATTCCTCACATTTTGTACCAATACTTCATATGGGGGAGGGGCATGTTAAGTGCTATAAACAGTTGCAGAAACACCAGAGGCTCAATCTAGCATTACACTTCCACTCGTGCTAGAGCTCTTGCAAAAACAGAAAAACAAGAAAAAAGTGTGGTAGCCACTTGCACTAATTCAAATTTATTGTATCCACACGTCTGTTTCCGCTTGTGTAAGATCTTGCACAACCAATTTCTGGGCACTCACTATAATATATAGTGAGGAACAAATTAGATGTCATACAAGATTCTGTCAAGCAGAACCATGTTAAGTCTGTTCATTTTTGTACTTCCAAGCTGTATCATAAATGCTCTAACTCATGTGCCATGTATCCAGATGCAACCTAATGCAGGGGTGTCAAACTCATTTGTTATGAGGGCCAGATCTGACATAAATGAAACCTTGTTGGTCCGGGCCATGTATGTCATAAAATGTAATGCCAGGTAGTAGAGATATAAACTCTATAAAGGGCACAGAGAAACACAATTAAAGATTGTTTAAACTTTAAATAAAACATGCTTAAAACACTAGCACTATTGCAATATTTTGTCTTGCTCTGAATAATCAAAATGTCTGTGCTCTAGCAATCCTGAGTATACTGTTCAGGTGTGTATCTGTAAGCTGCAACCTACTAGAGCCTGAGCCAGCGGAAGGAAAGAAAGGCTTCCCTTTGTCTCCTGCAGCCTGGCCAGGATGCAAGCTCTTGCTGTTCCCTTTCTCCTCCTGGGAGGAGGAGGGGAAGGAGCCTCAACCAGTTCTTTATCAGACTCTCTCAATCACACAGGAGAGACTTGCCTATTTATCTCTCCTGTGTGATTGAGAGAGACTGGTAAAGCAAGCTGTGACATGGCAGCAGCAGGAGAACTGGAAAAGGAAGTAGGAAACAGCCAGGACCTTGTGGGCCGGATTGGGGCCCTCTGAGGGCCTGATCTACTCCATGGGCCACATGTTTGACAGCCCTGACCTAATGGTTCAAGAAACTACCTTTTCTTGTTCCCTTCCTGAAACTGCAAAAACAGGAGGCCCCTCACCTGGCAGGCCACAACATATGGTTAGTGTGTTGTGTTCAGTGAATATAGTAGTATAGCAATACAGCCCTCTCAACAAGTATTCCCTTTTATACTTCTTTCTGCTCTCCCAACCCATCATTATATCCTTCCTTATAAATGTAAAGGTGGGCTATTTCATTCCGCCTTCAAAACTGGATTCTCAGTGGAGAACAGAGTGATTTTGTAATATATTTGCCATACTTTCAGTACTCTCTCTCTCTGGATAAATCATGCACACTGCTGTAGAGGTAGACTCTATGCCAGGCCTTGAAACATGTTATTTGGATCTAGGAACCACCCCCAAAAGGTAAGACCAGATTAATTTTTCAGCCTTCAGGGATTCATATTCTAATTAGCACATTTCTAACTACTGGTACCACAAAACCTAACACTAACTTGTTTTCACAGTTTCTCATAATGTTATTAATTCTATGACAAAAGTGTTGCAGCATATAAATGCAGAGGTAATCCCAGTTCTTATCACCATAACAAAAATATAACCTCTGACCCAGATATATAACACTCTGCTAAATTTAGAAACATGCCCAAGTGTTTGTTAGGATCTCAATGAAGCTATGGCAGAACGGGCCAGCTCCGGCCTGTGGGCCCTGTTCCACCCTGCCCTCCAAGGTTTTCCCAACACCTGGAGAGGTTTTTCTTTCTCTCTTGGGTAACCTGCCACCACCACCTGTCCGTTGTAAAGATTTGCCCACTGGGAGGGTGAGGACTCCTAGCTTTCCTTCCAAATTCTAAGGCCTTGCCTCTGTGTCTCCTGCTGCCCAGCACCTGGTCACCATGGGGATAGCCTTGTGCATCCCTGGAGGAATAGCCACTTGCCAACTGCCTGCCTTCCCCCTGTCATTTCTTTTAAAATAGCGTGTTCAAGATGGTGGAGGTCTACGTGGTACAGAGAACCATTACCAGCATCAAAAGTCATAAATTATTTATTAAAAAAGAAAATGTTCACAAGAATACTTTTAGCACAGCACCAGATTGAGCAAGGGATTCAAAAGAAATCGGTAAAACACAATTTCCCTGTCCCTCTCTCTATACATGCCCTACCAGATGTTAAAATATAGGACAGGCTCCTTAGCATAGGAATTTACAAATCTCTACAATGTTAGCATTACTTTGAAGCTTTCCCCAGCTCTTCCAGGCCAGCACATGGTCAATGGATTCCTTCTCCAGACCTCATTTAAGAGTTTTGTCAGCACCCAAAAAAAGAGCTTTCTCTCACTCCCCTGAATTTTATCACTTCTCTATTCCCCACCAACTGACAAGGTCAGGCTGGTCAGAGAAGCTTTTACTGAAGACTCCAGAACTTTCCTTCCTGAAGGCTCCCTAGTATTTAGTTCCTCCAAATCCCTGTTCCCTGTGGGGGGGGAGAGGCTTGGCCATCCCACTGTCTACACCTATTAGCATTTGTATGAAGGTGGGCTGAGGTAAGTCTGGAAAGCAACTGAACTGATTTCCCCTCTTCCTGCCTGTTCTCTGCTCGAGGGGGGGGGCTTTTAAAACTCAGAGTGAAGGTTTTCCTCATTTCAACCCTTCAAATGGAAAAAAAACCACATTTCTTCACGGAAGCTAGTCTGAAGTTATATACATCTTCAAAGCACCAACTGCTGTTAGTCAGGGTATGCTACTGCAATATGAATGTTATATTATGCCTTTTTATACGATGAATATCTGCAACTCCTATAACTATTGGGTTCGCTTGAACCTTTCTGAAGCTAGCCAAATTTCCCTCTGATTACAGGCAGGGTGTTGGGAGCAGAAGCAGTGAAGCCAAGAGATGATAAGAGAAGTTTACACTTGTTGAAAATATTAGGCACCATTCTGGGCACAGAGCAGAGATCACTGGGGGAGGGGGCTGGACTAGATGACACTTGGTCTCCTTTCCAGCTCTATGTTTATGTTTGTAACCCTGGCACGTGAGATTTATTGAGCAATGCCTTAAATACAATTTGAAAATGGCAGTATATCCCAGAGCAAAAATTATTAATCTTCTAGCATTTTCTTCCTTTCTTCTCTCTGATACTCTCATAACATGTTTGGCTCATTTTCCCTACAACTTTGTAACATTTACACACACACACCGATACATACCTGCCAGGGAAATAATAAAAGAAAGGTGTTATGTCAAACACAGAAAAGATATTGTAAGTAAAATGAAATGAAAGCCATTTCACCTATGGCAGTAAACACCAAACTAAATTATGTATTACAGTTTCATACCATTCAAACAGAACTTCCAAACAGCCCAATGAACTCAATTTAACATGTCACCTGCAACTTCTGGACTCTTTGAAACAATATATTTTGGACACACTAATCTTTGTTGTCAAATTGCCAAATTTGTTTTAGTATCATGGTATGACCAAAGCTTTCATGTAACTATAAAAAAAGGTAGATTGTGTGCACATATTTTTAATGATAGTGAGCCATAGCTGGCATTTACCTTTTGTGCAAGAGTTGTACAGAAATACAGTGCAGTAAAGTCGGTTCATTAGTTGGGTTTCCAAGTTTGACTGACAGCCAACAAGGATCTAAATATGAAATCTGATAAGAATGTAAACAGTAGTGAAGTAGCAGGAGTCTCTTACCTTAACATTTCTCTTTGCAGCACAGTTTCATAACTGATAGGTGAACAGATGTCCAAGCAGGTGGTACTATCACAGTCAGTCATGAAGTAACCAGAAGAAGTTGATATTTTCAATGTTCTCAGTCAAAGACTCCTGCTGCACAGCTGTAAATTTCCCAAGTGCATGAAACAAAACACTAAAAAGACTGTTCAATACAAGGCACTCACAATATCCCAAGTATATAACATTTAGATAACAGAAAGATGGGCAGCACTGGCATTAATGAGCCACATTAGAAAGCCACTTTCAACAACAACCATCCATAGGACATGAGACGTAGTTAAGAGAAATGCACAACTGCAAGAAAGAATTCCAAATCCAACTGAGTTCACAGGATCTTACCTGATCAGTCAAAGGCCTTTCAGAATAATTTGGTTTTTTAGGAGAAAAAAATGAAAATTGCTTAGCTAATGTTGGGAATGTAATACAATATCCAAGTATCACACAGGCAGCAAAATATACATAGTGTAGAGACTACAGAAGATTTATAGGTTTATATTTCACTTGGTTTGTTATAAACAATATGATTCCCTCCTTAAACTTTCAAATTCAAAAAATTCAAGTATTCTCGGCATCACTAGACAATGTGCCAACGACCACAAAAAAATGAACCATGTATTCATTTATATCATAGCAAAAGCATTGTGTTTTTTACTAGCATTGCAAACCCATAACACACAAAGGATATAATCATCTTCATGACAAATTTATCATGTGGATCCTCTGTTTTAGGGAACTTCTTGATATCATTTTCCAAACGCTGTATTTGATGTTCCATGGAATCAAGGTTGCTCTTAATACTTTGAGCTGAAACTGTGGAGAAATATGATACCTGATGAAACCAAATTCAGATGGAGGGATGAAAAGCACTGTCAGAAATAATACTCTTGAAAGCAAGGAGAATAATTCCATTAAAATGGGCTCTCATTTTTTCCCCTGAATTACTGCTCATAAAAGTTCTACTCTTTGTGAAATACATGAGAATATATAAGATAATATACCAAATCATCATGCTTAATGTGGCAATGTCACCATTTTATTCTGCTATTAGCTCAAATTAATCTATTTCTATTTAAATTTATTGATAGAAATGCTAATATTTCATTCCTTTAAATCTAATTTGTAGATTAAACAGAAACTAAGGTTCAAAGAGATTCTATCTTAGTAATGCATATAGTTGGGTATATAAATGATTTAAAAAGAGACAGTATAAGAGATCAAATAGACCTGTATAAACCTCTATCTATTGGAGCTTCATTGCTGCCCATTTAATACTGTTTTAAAAAACAGTATTCTACACACTACTGATACCTATTGCAAATTTAAGCAAAATCAAATGGAAACAACACACAACCTTTGTTAGTATCATAACACATCCTCTAATTTCATTCAGCATTGTCTTAATCACCTTTCTATATCTTTATATTCTACTTCTTCATTTGAGAGGCAGTCATAAACTGCCATCACTTTGGATATTGAAGACTAAAGACACTAGGTCATTGCTTATAAAAAGAGTCAAATTAACGGCGGGGGAGGGGGCAGCCTAATAGTATGTGCAAAGTGTGACATAGGTATGAAAAGTATAATGAAAAACCCTAAATGCACAGTAGAGTAATAAATACATTAGAATTATTATAAAGATATTCTGACTTGACCTGATACAAGTAAAAAAGTTTCAAAAATACCAAGTTGTCTTCATAAGCAATAAAATACAGCTATCTTACACTGAACAGAGCTAGATGGTAAAGCCTGACAGGGCACAGAAACTTACACTGAGTTATCAAAGATATTTGTTCAAATATTTCCTCAGAACACAGACCAACCATAAATGGAGCAGTCAAGACATCTATACAGACCCAAGCATACCTTTTAACATTTGATGTACTACTGAACTTAGTTAAAATATGTGGGGTTCTTCACCTTGGTTTGGGTAAAGTGTTCTTTATCTAACAAGAGACACCGCTCACCTGCTCATTATATATCCCCATCAAATGAATCCCTGTATATCAGATGCGAACAAAAAGGAGGGGAAGGGGAAGGGAAAAGGGGGGGGGGAGGAAAACTTAATCCAAAAAGCTGCTATGGATCCACAAGGGTTAAGCTAAAACTAAATATTATGAAAATACAAAATTAAAGTCCACCAATCCTGGAGTGACATACATTCAACTCACGCAAGTTTGTGCTATCAGAATTATTAATTGGCTATACCAGAGGGCTATCCTATATAATAATAATAATAAAAAAACAAATATACAAGTATTTAGGATACAACATCTGGCCTTATACTGCATATGTATTTAACATCTTATGTTAAAAAAAATTTGAATGTATGTCAAGTTTGTAATTTGGATTGTGACCACTGAGGAAGGCCCTTTGGGAGGCTGAAACGCGTTTGGTTAAGTTGCACTGCACTAACCCATCTATGTATGAATGTTGAGAAGTTTTTGATGTCTGTATGTGAATATTTTTAATGAGTCTATTTTTTAAAATGTGTACACCTGAATAAATTTTGTATATCCCTGTATATCAGACACATGGAAAAGTAACCTTGGATTAAGCACAGTAAATGTTGGTCCTCTAAGGATGAGATTAACCTCTTCACACATAAGGATGGATTCTCTTCTGAGGAAGGGAGCTTTGACTCTGGACTAGGGGTGTGCAAAAAAAATAATAAAAAAATTGGCCCATTCGGATTCGGCCGAATCGGGCCGAATCAATTTTGGCTGGCAGTAAGACTCCCGCATGTCAGTGGAGAGGCTCCAAACTCTCAGGGTAGCTGCTGGAGCCTCTCCCCAAGATACCAACCATGTTTGAAGAACATTGGACCAGGGGGTCCAATTCTGCAGCCCCCAAAATAGGTGCCCCTATCCCCTCCATTGTTCTCTATGGTGGGGGAAAAGTTACTTTTTTCCACCATAGAGAACAATGGAGGGGATGGGGCAACCTATTTTGGGGGCTGCAGAATTGGACCCCCTGGTCCAATGTTCTTCAAACATGGTTGGTATCTTGGGGAGAGGCTCCAGCAGCTACCCTGAGAGTTTGGAGCCTCTCCCTCAAACCCCCTCCCCTCCAGTCCCCAGAATACACCCTATGTTTTCGCCATTGACTTCAATAGCCCATAGGAGATAATGGGGCCGAATTGCCACCAAAATTCAGCGGCAATTTGGTGGCAAGCCGATTCAGAACAGAGAATCTGAATCGGCCTGCAGCAGCCTGAAAGGGGTCCGTATGGGCCATTTTGGGGGGTGCATTCGGTTCGGACGTATGCACATCCCTACTCTGGACCCCAAAATCTTGTTGTTCTCTAAGGTGCTACTGACTCAGAACTATCCCTTCTACTGTAGACCAGCATGGCTACCCTCTACATACTCCTTCATTTAATTATATGAAAAAATAAGGTTCTTATAGTGACCCTAACCCTTTTAAAGGTATATGTTGTGTTAGGACATGTTCTTTGCATCTTTTGTTTAAGTTAGAAAAACCTCTAGCACTGCCCAGGATTAACAATGCCTTCTCCTTGTGCTGAAAGTATATCTGAAGAGAAAATCATGAAGACATTTGCAATCTAGGTGCTTGAGAATGTCATATGTGAGCAAAAGGGAACAGTCTTTCTACTTTAACATATTAGAAGGATATACTGCTAGCACTTTTATCCATAGATATTTTTTAAGTGATTGTACTTGGCAATCCATATATTTCTCAAAGAGAAACAGCACGGTAAATGCTACAAGAGCCTAGGTTGTCCAAAGAATTAATTTGGAATTAATAATAAAATGTATGCATCTGAAAGAGGTTAGTCTTAAAGGTGGAGCCAAGGGATAGAGCTGAGAGTCAGATGTAAGAAAGATCGTGACTGAAGAGTCTGAATAGTTTGTGCTCAAGGGAATGGAGTAGTGGGAAAGCCAGGAGCAAGGAAACACATAAGAAAAGGCATCATGCATTTAGAGAGGTGTTTAGTGGGTATCTAACGGTATCTGAGGAGTATACACTACTTGCTGGGGGCCAGTTAAATAAAAATAATATGTGTTCCTGGCTGGCATTCTAATGTATAGGCAGGAACCAAGAGGGCTATTAAAGCACACAAAGAAGCATTTGGTGGTACACAGAAATGTTGCTCAGAGCCGCTGCCTTATTAGTGACCTGAGAAACTTCGCCCACATACAGAAAAAAAGTATAATACTCCCCCCCCAGTATCCATTTGATATAATGACTTATTTCCAAAGAGAGATTGTCAGAGTGAGCAATTTTCATATCCTAGGTGACCGAGAGATATAATGCACCTTGGTTTTTGCACTGTGAGTGATAACAAAATCAGAAGGCAAAGGATAAAGTCTGAACAGAATAGTCTTATATACAGGGAAAACAAGGAACTATGCCACTGACAACATATTCCACAATCACAAGCATAATCAAAAGAGGTTCTCCCTTTGAACAACCAATACATCTAAAGCAATATATACATACTAGGGGTATGCAAAAAACCACAGTATTTTTCAGGTTCTGGTATATTGAACTTGGAAAACATCGGTATTTCCCAGTATTCCTGAATCCCAATACTGGTATGGTATTAGGAGTTGGTAAATATTTGGGATTCTCAAAGTTTTTTGGCTCCATTATACCCTATGGGGACCATTACAGTCAATGGCCCCTATAGGGTATAATGGAGAATCAATCTGGGGGTATCTGGGGCTCTGTGAGGGCTGTTTTTTGAGGCAGAGGCACTAAATTTTGCAGCATAGCTGCTGGTGACTTTCTACAAAACAACAACAACAACCCCCCTCCCAAGTTTCCAAAAAGTTTGGACTGGGGGTTCCAATTCTATGAGCCCCAAAAGAAGGTGCCCTCATCCTCCATTATTCCCAATGATGGTCCCTTTAAATGCCTTTTGCAAGCCACGCTGCAAGTGAACTCCAAAGTGGAGAAGGTGTTTAAAGGGAAGCAAATCTCTTTAAACACCAGCTATCTAGCGGCCCCAAAAAATCCCAAATATTTTCAGGATGTATTGGGTTTGGCCATTTCGGATAGCTTTAGACAATAATGAGCTTTATATTCGGTTGAAATAATATCCAGAAAATACAGATAACGTATTTTCCAGGTTGTTGTGAGATTTTTTTTGGCTCAATATTGCTGAATGCACACTTCTGATACATACAAGGAACATGTGGGATATATCTGAAATCAAGGGGAGGAAAAAAATTTTAAAACTTGCCCCAATCTTGCCTGTTGCCATTGAAATTACCCTACCAAAGATAATAGAATTTGCAGTATCTAAGGAATGTTCTCTGACAATTTAACACATTAATCATATTGAAAAATATGTTCTAGGAAGGCCAAGGCAAATTAGGGCAATTGCTGTGACCTTAGATAGTGATGTACAATTGTATTATAATTTTAAATACAACAATGCATTTGAGTGCACACATACAAACACAGAGATGGGGGCAAAACAATGAAATCTCATTAAGAATTCAGCTTATTAATTCAGTTGCCAGGCCATGCTTACAATGAAATGGCTTGTGGAATCTGTCGATACCACAGATAGTTTGGAGTCCAGAAGGATTACAATGCAATCAATAAATATTACCTTTGAGAGTGGGGGTGGGAGCAGTGGCAGCCAAGAACATATTGATGCTGAATGCAAGGTATGGTATGGTATTAAGATAACAGGGTTGCACTTACCTGTAACTGTTGTTCATTGAGTATCTTCTGTGCAGGCACACATGGGGACTGTGCATGAGCAGGCCTCCCTACCGGTAGTTTTTTTATTTTTTTATTTTCTAGCTAAGAGCCTCCGGGGACCCTGTGCACCGGAGCCGGAAAGCTTGCTCCTGCCCAGGGACCATTTACTCCCGTGCAGCAGCCATCTCACCCTCAGTACCCCTTACACAGTCAAAGGAAGTATCCAGCGGGGTAGGAAGGAGGATATGTGTGCCTGCACAGAAAATACTCAATGAACAGCAGTTGCAGGTAAGTGCAACCCTGTTTTCATTATCGATCTTCTGTGCAAAACCACATGGGGATTCTAGCAAGCTAACAACAGGCTGCAGGATATAACCCTCTCTGGGAAATATTTCAAAAATGGGTGCTCAATCTGCAAAGCTGCTAGGTCGCCTACCTGTCTAGTAGATATAACTGGTACCCGGAAACACACCGTCATGGACAGCAGGTTCACAGGGCAAGTCGCTAGGACTTCAAAGGGCCTGCCCATCAAATATGTTAGCATAGTGGAGATAGGTTAGCCAGACTCTTGAGGAATCTTGTAGTTAAATAATGGGAAAACACCAATTTCCCCTCTACTCCAGCATGAAAACAAGAAATCTCTGCTAAGTGCACCTTCAGTGGGTGGGTGGGGGACCAAACAAACACAAACAATTATTTTTCAAGAATAACATATACTCAAAAATACCCTGAAGTGAGGCAGAGGAAGGCAATATGCCCTTCTCTGCACACCAAACAGTAAATGCACACCATTTATAACCATAAGCTCTTCTGGTGGTAGACTTACACGAGTTCAAGTGCACCTCAGTAATCTCTTGGGAAAAGCTCAGATCTCTGTCCCAGTCATATGAACTCAGCTTGAGGCACTCCAGATTATGATGAAGCATGCTGCCTATGCTGATCAGATCCCTGTGTTTGGGTAGGGGAATCAAAGGCCCCTGTGCCATATCCAGAAGACTCTGCAACCAAACCTGGTGTGGTCAGAACAGGTCCACCAAAATAATCTCTGACCCCTCCTGCCTGGCCTTCTCTAGAACCCTGATCGGCAAGGGGAATGGGGGGGATGCACAAAACGGTTCCCCCACACAGGATCTCTGAAAAGCGTCCCCCAGGGACCCCATGCCTTTGCCAGCTTGGGAGCAGGACTTCCTGGCCTTTGTATTGCATGGGGTTGCAAACAAAGCGATCCCAGGCGCACACCGCTGGGCACAAATAGGCTCCAGGTATATCGGTTTTAGGGACCATTCGTGAGAAAGATTCCCTGCTCTGCTTAATCTGTCAGCCTCTACATTCACTTTCCCTGGGATGTGTATGGCCTGGATGAATGCATTGAGATCCAATGTAACATGCCAAATGGAGGTGGCCTCTTGGCAGAGATCGCCGGCCCCTGTGCCACCCTCTTTGTAGATCTGAAACATAGCGGTTGTACTGTCTGTTTGGATTAAAATGGATCAATTCCACAAGATATCTGAGAAACTGATAAGGGAATTAAACACTGCTCACAAAACTCTAGGAGATTAATATGACATGCTTTCTCTGCTTGTGACCAGGTACCCTGTACAGATGCACCTTCACAATGAACACACCACCTCAGCTGTAAGGCATCTGTGGTAAGTACCTCATGATGAGGCATCCCAAATTACCTTCCCTGCAAGAGATTGTGTGCAGAAATTCTTATGGCCTCAGTCTGTAAAACCTTGGCTAGAGGTTGTTTGTCTTCTGGTTCCAGTTCTAGAAAAGGTAACATCCACTCCCACAAGAACAGCCAGTAACCAGCCATGATCACTTCATAGTTAGCAATATTGAATCCCAGTGCAAAAGAGGGGTAAAACTTTATTCCCACTCTGTCTAGCTTGTGCCCCTCTCTATCTGTGGGTGTTGCATGGTAAGTCTGCCAATGCTTCAGCTGCATACCCTCTGTCACGAGTGACAATGGTGGAGGGTGTGTAGTAAAAGTTAAATGGGTCCTTCTTAACTCTATAGAAATGCTCAATCATCCTTGCTGTGCATTGAATTGAAGCAGGCCTTTGCCAGACCTCCTGTGTTCTGTCCTCCAGGCCCTCCAGTATGGGGAATACCAATATGCTCGAAAAATTAGTATACAGTCAGCTCAGGATCTTATCCCTTGGCTTCTGTTCTAACATAGTTATCACAATCTCCAATGAGTGTGCCATGTGTGTCATCTGCTCACTATACATCTTCAAGTCCTCTGTGGGTGATGCTGAGGACACGTCTGCTAGTTGTTCATCTGGGCTTGGATCCAATGCAGTTTCATTGGATTCGACCGCCGTATCCCTTTCCCTCCTATTGGTCCCAGGGGATGGGGGTCAGCAGGACACTGTAGACGAAGGTAGGTCTTGATATGGTTGATCAAAAGTGTCATCCTACTCCTCCAGATATCTTGGAGACATTCTGTGTGGTTTCAATTGCCACCTTTGTGAAAACTGATGCTGAGACCACAGGACTGTCTGCTCAGATTCAAGCTCCCATGGATGCTGGCCTGACAGCATTTCTGCCCCAATCTTTCCTTCGGATTCGGAGATCAGAGGAGGTCTCGGTTTCGAAGGAGTCTTCAGTTTGTCTTGTGGGACAGGAGTCAGTTCCAGAATCCACACAGAGGTCAGTTGCTGGGGCATAGATTTCTTCTTCTTCCCCTTGGAAGTAGCTTTTTTTTAAGCAGGCAGTTTGGATGAAGTATGCTTGGTGGCCTGTAGCGTGAATGAGCCCAAGTGGATCCACTGAGATTTGGAGGCGGGGAGGTGGAGCCAATTGCATTGAGTCTGACAAAGCGGTTGCAAACAACTTTTCTGTAGCTGATCTGGATGGTGGGTCCTAGACTCTGAGTGCCTTTTTCCACAACACTGCCTTTAACTTTGAAGCTCTATCCTCTCTGGCTTTAGGGGTGACTGTAAGGTAGAACTTACATGTTGATACAATGTGCTTCTCCCTCAGATAAAACAGACAGACATCATACTCATCTGTCTGTGCCATTTGGCACTACAGCGGGCACATTTCTTAAACAAAGCCTTCTGAGCCATGATGATACTTAAAGGCATATTAAACAATGCAAATAATCCTCACCAATTCGAAGCTAGGAGACTCCAATAAACCAACTTATTCCTTTGGTGGCAAAAGAGGAACGGAGGATGGTGGCGCTGCTACACAGGAGCATGTGGTCCCTGGGAAGGAACAAGCTTTCCAGCTCCGGCACACAGCAAACCCCTAAAAAGACCTACGGATAGGCAGGCCTGCTCATGCACAGTCTCTATGGGGGACTGCATGGAAAATCGATGATGGATACACACGCACATACTATGCAAATAACTGAATGACTGTGCATGTCAGAACGCACACTGATGATGAAAGACAGGCTACGGATTCCCGTCACACAGTAACTTTCCCTTTATCTTGTCATATAACTACAAATATGTCATAACTAGCTTTTAAACAGATTGTTGTTTAGGAAGCAATTCATCCTTGTGAGTGTATGGAGTACAGGAAAGGTCATAAGCCTAATTTCTTTGCCTAGACAAGTAATTTACTAGACACTTAAGCAGTCTGACTGCACAAATAGGCTGCAGAGACGGGGGAAAGGAGACAAGACAGAAAACATATTCCTTCCCCAGATTATCTGTGCTACCATTTCATCATCATGCGCATGTGCAAGGTTGCTGGGTACTTTATGAAAGGTTGCTAGAGACAATATAAAAGAGAAGGCCATAATGTGTGACTTAACTGGGAAGCCCCATAAAGAGGTATAAACACAACTGCAATGGCACCCATGGATACTAGAACTCCAAAAAATAGAGATATGATTCAGATCAGGGAAAACAGGATCATCACTGCTTATTTTACTCACAGGCATGACAGAGCGCTAGACATACTTGCACTTCATTATTAACATGGTAAAAGCTTTGTGACATTGAAACCAAGGTCCCCCAATGATCTCTGTGGAAGAGAATTAAATTCTACTGAAATGTGTGTGGACAACCATATCCAAGTCATACCATGCACAGTTCCTTTGGTGAGTGGAAATGGTTTTCAGTGGGAAGCATATGCTATACCAGTAACACTCACTCTGCACAGACACATTTGCAGTTTCCATTAACCAAAAGAGTCATAGAGTCATAGAATCACAGAATTGGAAGGTACCTCCAGGGTCATCTAGTCTAACCCCCTGCACAAGGCAGGAAATTCACAAATACCCCCCCCTCCACATCCAGAGTGACCGCTGTTCCATGCCCAGAAGATGACAAAAAAAAAACCCCTCCAGGATCCCTGGCCAAACCGGCCTGGAGAAAAATTGCTTCCTGACCCCAAAGTGGCAATCAGCATTTCCCTGGGTGTGTAAGAAAGGGCTATAAGAACTAAGCACTGAGGCAACCCTTCCTGACCTCCCTCTCATATCTGCCTAAGTTCACAGAATCCACATTGCTGTCAGATGGGCCATCTAGCCTCTGTTTGAAAACCTGCAAAGAAGGAGAGTCCACCACCTCCTGAGGAAGCCTGTTCCACTGAAGAACCACTCTAACTGTCAGGGTTCTTCTTAATGTTTAGCCAAAAACTCTTCTGATTTAATTTCAATCCATTGGTTCTGGCCCAACCTTCTGGAACAACAGAAAACAACTCAGTACCATCCTCTATATGACAGCTCTTCAAGTACCTGAAGATGG